>NC_092568.1:5310000-5610000 GCF_037975245.1 Apostichopus japonicus
TGAAAATTGATCTGCTAATTGTGATTTTAAAGAAGCTCCTTGCGCAACGATATCATGAAGAATCGATTTTTCTACAAGTTTAATTGATTCGTCGTTTGGCAAATTTTTTCAATAAATTATGCTTTTAGTTGCTACTGCCGAGTAGAGGGAGTAATTTCATCATTTTATCAAACATTATGCATTTATTAAGTGGCAAAGAGTTGTGTTTAATTATTGATTATGATGATGAATGATCATGATGATATGTTATGTTCTTATCAAATATCAACGTCTAATAAATTAATCCCTAACACCATAACATTACAGAGATTAATCAATTAAAGGGGGGGGGGAGGATGTAAGTTGTTTTTACATCTACGTTAAGCTAAGCTTTTTGATTATTAATGAGATTTTAAGTGATTCAGAGAACAGGGCAGGATGAGGATCGATCTGAACAAAATATTTCAACACAATTATTGAATGTTATGTATGAATAGGGCGGCCTTACTTCTTCTACAATGACAGGTTCAACACACTGATAATGAGCTTCAAACGAGAAGTGCAACAGTATCCCCACCCTCCCCCCCCCCCCGCCCCACTCCTGCTTCTTGGAAATCGGGTCGTCCCGGAGGGAAGTATGTCACCGGGACCCCCTTCTTAAAGTCTACATTTTGTTCTTGCATTTATTATTAGAATGAGCGAAATGAAATTTCTCTTATTTCTCCTGGCCCCCTAATTGAATCCCGATGTTGTAGACCCTGAACCCACTCTCCACAAACCTGCTCCCCCCCCCCCGAAACCTGCTCCCCCCTCCCGTTCCCCTTCCTTTTCTTCAATTTTCATATGGTAAGTTAGCGAAAGCATCAACTGCATATGTTACTATGGTTGATGTTGTGTTGATGTATGGTTTGAAAGAATCGTTCATCCATTGTAGCATAGAACATGGGTATAGAGGGCGCATACACGACGGGCATGCTAACGTTACCTAAATCGCGCTGTGATATGTCAAATACCGCCATACTTCAAGAACGATCGAATTCATTTCAAAAGTACATTAGTTTATACTTATATAATCTTCGGAGATATTTTTGAAGAAATTGGAACCGATGGATAAAAACACATCCTCAGGGTAACGATACGTTAATGCGTTTAATCTTTAGAGATAAATTTGCCTTCTAGTCTATGGGATGTAATCCGAATACAAAAAAAAATCATGTCAATATGATGCTAGTAAAGATGATGATGTAATACAAGACATACCAAGAAGGATGTCAAAAGTACATTAGTTTATATATATATATATATATATATATATATATATATATATATATATATATATATATATATATATTGCTAACTTGAATCAGCATATTGAGTTTGAAGGAGTTGTGCTTGTTTGCACATGTGGCATAATTAGGCCGGTGCGACCACCTGTGGCCCGGGCCCCACGGGGGGAGGGCGGTGACAAGGTGACGAAAAATATAACTCTCTATCTGTTGAACCCGAATGAGACGTCGAAAACGAAGATATCTCCTCAAGAGAGAATGCCTAAGAGTGCCTTATCCGGGCGAATTGAGGTCCCATAGATAACAAAAATGCTCATATGCAAGATTGGGCTTGGATGAGCTTCGGGGGCCCTTTTTTCATTAAAGTGCAGGTGCATTCGTCATATTTGCTACGCCACTGCTTTGTTTTAGTGTGCTCTAAGGTATATTGCAACTGTTGGTAGGTTTCTATTATTGTAGGAAGGAGAAACTTATGCTACAGTTCTAGTTAAAACATTTTAAAGACATCTCTCGTCTTGCTCAAACTTTAAGATATGTTTCATTGAAGGTATAACTTACATTTTGATAGTATTTCTTCTTAATCTATGCAAGCATTTCTTTCTAACAAATCACTTCTCCAGGAAAACAATTAAAAAAACATGTATGATGTGGGATGTTTTCATGAAACAGATGGCTTCGTTTTAGGTTAGTCATGTTGTTGTTGTTATCAACTTGAAATATGGTAAGATTTGGAACGTTCGTTTAGCTGTCAAATTTACTCCAAACTCAAGGTTTCATTAGTATGCAAATTAGTTCTGAAAATGTTCGTTTCGACGAAGAATAAAGAAGTGGGAGAAAAAAGATATTTCCTGTTCAATTTGTCTTGAAATAGAAAGTAAGCTAGAAATTAGTTTACAAACTTTGCTGTCAAATTGTTTGGATATGTAAGAAGGGTAACATTCTTTGAAATGTTATAACGTGTCTTTAAGAGGATCAAAATTCATTACAACGTAAAATTTACATGTTTTTTTTTACCGTGTATACTGTACGGGATTCACCGATTGCAGCGATCGTAAGAAATTATTCTAAACTGGGAGAGCAATAAACTTTTCTTAAACTCTTAATTACTTTTAGAGGCGATATGTTTAAACAGGATTAGCCTTTTCTTTCTGAACGACAGATAACGTCTGCTGTGATGGGCCACGCAGAAGTGCTAATGGAACCAGGAGATTTCTCAAGGTTATATTTTCAGAATAGCCTATCCTTATCTTTCAATTACTAGGTGTATTATTTCTTATATCTTTGCATGGTAGGAAAATAGACCTACCGACACAAACCGACACAACTATATATTTTCCCCGATCCTCTCCCATCTAACTTTCTTAACCTTATGCAATTGGCAGCTCGCCAGTATTCTATGTACTTATATCGTGAAACAGTGAGAAAGTGTGGAAAGGAGCAATAATGGAGCCATAGTTGATCTCATTGCATGAATACTATTGTAAAGGTATAACAACTTAAAGGACATTGCCCGCTTTAAACTATACATACAGCTCGGCTCCCATCCGGATCGGATGCCGCAACACGATATCATTACGTAATATATTGCAGTCCTTGTCATGTCCTTTAAAACACGAAAAGCAGAAAATGGCGTTTTAAACTATAACATTTGATTCGTCGCTTCGTTCTTGTAGATCTTAGAGAGTGGGATGAAATGAAGACATTCTCATATCATTCTCACTGCTATGAGACCTTTTAAAAATGTTCTTGCTGTCGGTGTTTTGTTGAAGATGAGACCAGTACTCTCAGGAAAAAATGGGGTAAAGATGAGATTCGCGTGACACTCTACGATTTACAAGATTCTTATCACTAACAAATCTGCCTTTGGCTGGAAATATTATGCTACTGAAATAGAGAAAGTGCAGATTCGGAGGGGCTTAATATATCCATTGAGTTATCCTTATCACCATCTCTTACTTAGTTGAGTGTTGTTATTTCAGTTTTAGTTTGCTAAAGGGATCGCATTTATCAGGTGTATCCTACAATTAAAGCGGCTTCTTTCAATAAAGAGCATGCATGTATGTATGTATGTATACATATATGTACACACACATGAAGCATGAAGCATATATATATATATATATATATATATATATATATATATATATATATATATATATATATATATTTGATCTCTAGAGTAAGGCAAAATATGTCACCAAAAACAGAACTAGTATTGTTCCATACAGGTGACAAACGCCTACAGTGGAATTACGACCTTCCTTACCGTTTTCGAACCTCTGGACATACAATCGGCGTCCATAGCCTAGTGGTTAGGGTGTCCGCGTACAGAGCGGAAGGCCCATTGGTTCGAATCCCGGTGGAGGCTGAAAGTTTTTTCACTGTTCTTGATTTTCCAACTCATTACGATTTTCATTTATATATATATATATATATATATATATATATATATATATATATATATATATATATATATATAAATATATAAATATATATATATATATATATATATATAAATATATATATATATATATAAATATATATATATGTAATTTCAAATGAACACTTATTGAAAAAGTTGTATAATGTTTATTAATTGCAGAGGAAACTGGTCCCAGATAATACAAAACATCTAATGATACGAACATGATAACATGAATATGACACTGTTTATGGCATTGAACGTATGCGTAACCTTCCCTTGCCCTTTTATATTTACTTTTTTGTTTGCCCTTTTTATAAGCTGGAACGCACTGTTGACATTTTGACGTCCATTGCGAGGTTTGTTTTATCTAATTCAAATTGATATGCAGAAATACTCTAATCTATGGTAATTGCGTGTCAAATTTCCCCCTTATTTAAAGTTTGTGTTTGGCCGTTTTTAACTCTCCAAACGACGTATTCCCCTCCCCCTCCGCCCCTCCCCCTCCCTATGCACACATTTGGCCAGAGCCAATTACGATCTAGCATCCCCAAGTGTAATACAGAATTTGAAATATTTTTAGCTTTTTAGCTTTCTTCAAGTTACAACCAGTCAGGTTGTGTGTTTTTGTCATTTTATTTTACATTTTCAACCGCATTTGTTTTGTTTTTCTGTCTTT
This sequence comes from Apostichopus japonicus, assembly GCF_037975245.1. NCBI lineage: Eukaryota > Metazoa > Echinodermata > Holothuroidea > Aspidochirotida > Stichopodidae > Apostichopus > Apostichopus japonicus. The sequence continues at coordinate 5,314,367 of NC_092568.1, forward strand.
TTTTTTTGTTGTCTTTTCGCAAACAAATTATAAAATTAATTCATTACATTGTTCTTATCAATATTAAAAGTCAAAGTATTCCTTTAATGGAATATTTTTTACAAGGCCAATTCAAAATGGGATTGCGGGCGAACTATTAGTCAAATCTCCCGATATATCCATTGAGGCCTTGCCGATGAGATTCCTATGTGGTGTTTAAAACATTCTTGTCGAATGTGCTGTTTGTCATCCTATTTAGGTACGCTTTCCTTAGAGCTGTTTTTCATCTATTTCATCTTCATTGCTATAAATTTCCATTGTCGTCAGCTTAAATCCATCCTTTTACGATGAAGCATTTTATGTTGTCTGCTCTGTCATGTTTGGTTCTTCTTCTTCTTTTTTTGCCAGAATTTTTGTTTCGTGTTTTGCCAGAAGCCTTGATATATACTCTCTCATCTGTTCTCAGTTTTTCTTTCTTTTTCTTAATTCTTTTTCTATTTTTTCCATTCTTTCTCTTACTTTACTCACACTGCTTGAGCGCGATTAGATCAAGGGCGTACACAGAGCAAGCGTGAAACTGACTTCCCATATTCACAATGTTGAAAAGTATTCTCCCAGAGGAACTCTTGGCAAATCCATCCATTCAGACGTGTCCGTAAATTTTTCAAAATCCTCAAAGGGCTATATATGGAATACGAAATTACTTTATACTTGCAGTTGCAGACAGTTAGATATGTCATTCATCTTAGAACTTTCAAAACTCGACACAGACATCGTTAAATATCTTCGCAAGCGCTTCAAACGTTTTAAAGTGATTTTATTTATAGTTTAATCAGAGACACCGTGTTTAATTATCAAATGATTTATATAACACAATTATGTATTTTGGCAGAGCAGCGAGACAAGTTAGATGCTAGTACTTAGTTAATTACAATTCCCACTAAAATTTTTGTAGAGTGTAAAATATTAATTTAATGTAAAGTCCTAATAAGTTGTAGTGTGGTGTTAGATTTCCCCTGTTCACACATTTATAATAATCTTGCATAATGAATACACAGTGAATAAAACAAGGGGGGAAAATTTCTATTAAAATGCACAACCATTTTTAAGAATCTTATTGGTAGTTGACGGTTGAAGATTCGAGAAAGACACAGCTAGTGGTTTGGTTGCATTTGTATACAGGAACAACAATTTTTGATTGGTGTGTTAAGAACAATATATGTTACCCTGAGCTGGATCATGCAGCCACCACGTGTTATCAAAGTAGATATTCTCCTAACGGAACTGAAAACAAATACTAGAAAACATACACTATGTACTGGGTTAATCTTAACATATAGATCATAATGCATTTTATAGCTACATGAAAATATTGTTAACTTTTTTGAAGGTAAAACACATTTTTTACAGGATATCAGTCGCTCCTCAAATAGAACGGTATGTGTATAGGATACAATGTAAATCATATATAGTAGCATTAAAAAGTACATCTCATAGTGGTTAAGAAATAACTATCACCCTAACCAATACCTTACATGGCTACCGTAATAAAGTTTCTTTTGGGTTTAAATCGACATCACTGTTGCCATAGTAACTTCACTCTTAGCCAAACCGTGTGTCTGTAATGCAACATCGCGATTTCTTAGTACAAATACTAACCATGATAGTATTGACAGAGTTGGAAATTATCTATTTGCTATTCATGGTGCTCAAATCTTTGTTGGCAAATTTAAATGGTCATCACAAGAAAACAAAACTGTTAGCAAACTGCTTATCCACTAAAGAGCCTGTGTAAGAGAATGCATGTAAAAGTAATAGGGCCTGAGGATTCAATCCTAGCAGGATCTTCTTTAGCCTCTGAAGAAGATCCTGCTAGGATCGAAACGTCAGGCCCTCTTACTTTTACACAAACTTAAATGGTGACAAAGCTGAATTTTGATACATCGAACAGAGTATGTCTACTTCACTTTCTTGCCCCTTCAGTCACATGGAGAGAAAGTATTGATCTTCAGCTTCTAGATCCCCCGAAAACGTTTCCAGACTAACTTTTTTGTTGCGCCCAATAGTTTGCGCACGGTACTTATATAGCTTTGTGTTCTTCCTGGTTGGCTCTTCCCATTCGCAAAGTCGTCTGCAGTGGAATGCAAACGGATAAAAAGACGCTTATTCCCAGGGAGGACACATCCCGCCCCTCAAAATTTGTACCCTATAGGTAGCCATAACAACATGTCAGGTAACTGTCCTAACGCCCCTTCTCAGTCACCTGCCGGTAATTGTTCATTCTTTCGTATCAGTTGTACTTATTTGAGTGGAGGGGGGAGGGGTGGGGGTCTGGATAGGGCCTCATCTTGGGTTGGTAGCCCATACTTTACTTTGCTGATGACAAGCATATCGTTCATATCAATGTCGACTTTAATCTATGATGCCTATATAACATTAACCTTATGAAATTATTTTGAATTTTACTGTCATAACTTTTTACATATGATCGATTTACTTATTTAAGAAAACATTGAATTTTTCATAGAAAGCGTAAAGAACGTGTTTGATCACGTTTTTTCCATTGTTTGTTAAACAATCAATAATCGAGATTTGGCCTAATTAAATCAGTAGAGTGCGATTAAGTTATTATTACACGTGACGTCAACGATGGTGATGTCGCCTTTACACTCTTCGTCTTCGGATAAATATTGATCAACTTCAGGAGATATTACTCGAAGCTATAAATCGTCGGGACAATCTGTTGTGTTCAGTTTCAAGATATCAAAGCGATGTGTTTATAAGAGGGCACTCACAGTCATCGTGAAATATTTAAGATCAAATATAGTCGAGTAATGGGACGTTTAAGTTTAGCTCGAATGTAACAGTTCTTTTCAAAAAGGAATATTAAAATAATTCAAGTCGTACTGGTATACTATAGACCAATAGCGTGCAGATATTTCAAAGGTTTGGGATTCTAAATTCTCCCCCCCCCCCCCCACCGATTGAAGTATAGCGGCCGAACTTCTTGGAAGGGGCAGAGGCGAATAGAGGATCATATATAGGAGAAGTATGCATGGCCCTGTAGAGGGCACTCCTTCCCAAAAATCAAAATGAAAAAACGTTTAGATTTCAAATGGTGCATTCTGATGCATATTAATTAAAAAGATGCAAATAAAAAAGGTGCCTTGCTATTTAGCAGTTTAAAAACAAAGCATAAAGTTTTGAAAATGGTTGTTTGTATAATTGGCAGCTAATACAGTACGAGTATAAATTCGCACTGACGAGTACAAGTATTTTATCGTTCCAGTTACTAGTACCACATCATGAGTACAATATAATTGCCTTCGTCATCAGTTAGAATGACTACTAAATCTTCCACCTCAGCCCCATCTCCCTCCCTCACTTCACTCTTTTCCCATTTCTCTCACTACGTACACAAGGAAAGGTTGGTTTAGACACCAGTACCACTATGGTTGGGGCTACCTCCCATAGGAGTAGATGTACCCCCCCCCCCTTCCTCATCAATAGAGTAGCAATCTAAGGAACTGTAATTAAAACGTAGATAAAATCTGATGATAACGAAGGAAAGCAAGTTGACCTCATCCTGTGATTATTGTAAAAATAGATATCAATAATTGTGGCGTGTTGACTGATGTACTTCACTGAAAGGACGGTTTGTTAGCATTTATGTTGCATTTGTTTCATCCTTTGTTTTGGTTGATAAAGATATTTTGTTTTAGTCAGTCTGTGAGTTGAAAGTTTCTGAGAACTAATTATTCATTGGTTTGTTTGTTTAAAGCATGCCATAGTTAATTTAAAATGCTGATATCACCCTGCTCAAAAACCAATTTCATTCTAGCGTAGTATACAATAACAACTATAGCAATTACTTTTTCCTTTGTTGTGCACTACGTACAGCATTAGTGCAGTACTATGTAGTTTTTGTGCCAATTTATAATTAAAATTGTTTACAGAAAGATTTCACCAGTCATAACATTAAGCAGTCTTAGTTACAGGCAAATTGTGCCCAAATTGTCGAGTGTCTGGAGGAATTGTGTAAGTTATTTAGTAAAGGAAAACTACAGTACCAGTAATATATATATATATATATATATATATATATATATATATATATATATGTGTGTGTGTATATATATATATATATATGTGTGTATATATATATATATATGTGTGTATATATATATATGTGTGTATATATATATATATATGTGTGTGTATATATATGTGTGTATATATATATATATATATATATATATGCATTCTATTAATGTTTTCTGTTTAGTTATTTGAATGTTTATCATTTGTAAGACATTTTACACAAATTTACAGGCGTGAAGGGATTTGAAAAGAGAAGTGCGAGTCAAAACGATGTAACAGTCAGGTGGTGTAGTTCAAGTCCACGGGATGATGTTGTCTGCTATTCAATGTACATCACCATCATAATTCTACAGAAAACACAAGTACTACGCAAAACTTTTGGAAATGGTTATTTATGTCCATAAAGTTTCACTTTAACTACGTTTGTAATTAGGGGATTAAAGGGAACAAACACATTAATCTTGCTTTTGTATTCATTGTTTTGTTTCCCACCTATGATATTAAGAAATGTTAGAGCACCTTGTTAGCCCACAAAACTGCACTCCTTAGTGCTATATTTAAGTCTATCGGAGTGCTGTTTTACCAGCTCCTATTAAGTGTTGTATGGTATAGTACTCTAGCTGGGCCCTCATAGGGCTCTTACTAGAAGCTATAAAACTGCTCTTTAAATGTTTAAGTATAGCGCTTTAATTTTAGAAAACATGTTTAGATAACACAATCGCCACGTATATATATATATATATATATATATATATATATATATATATATATATATAAATATATATATATATATATATATATATATATATATATATATATATATATATATATATATATATATATATATATATATATATATATATATATATATATATATATATATATATATATATATATATATATATATATATTTCTCAGACACGCCCTTTTAAGCTGAACTTGGACTTGGAGTTAGCTGTAGTTTCCTGGACTACACCCCTGCATGACCCATTAACAAAAATCAAAAGCCAGTCCAAAGCAAAACAAAATCGAAAAGCAATAAAACTAAGAAAAATTACAACTTATAATCTAGCAGCATCTACCATGATTGTCAAAATTCTTATGTAGTTAGAGCCTTGTTTTTTTGCTTGTTTGTTTCATTGAATCCTGGCTGATTAATTGAGAAACGTTTGGTCAAATTCACAACAGGCATCGGGCAACTGTCAAGGTGTTAGATAAGATATTTATAGACTGCCAAGTTAAGTTAACAAAATATCAATTGTACGGATTGTTTTTATAAACAACTCTTCATAGCAAACAACAATAAATAAATTGATAAAGTGATAGGTAAAAAGGGTTCAAGATACATAAAAGATTCGCTCATTGGTTGACACTTGACATTCAGAAACATTTAGTGAGGGAATAAATACACCCACAACACTACATCAGACAAAATAATCAAGATAAGACTATCCGTGGAGGCAGGAATTTTTTCTTAATCATTTATCACAAAGGTTACAAGGCATATGGCAGAATTGATCTTTATGTGGGGGAGGGAAGAGGAGGGAGGGAGGGAGGGGGAGGAGGGCGAGGGAGGGGGATATGCTCCAAACATTTATCTTATTGTATCCCCCATTTTTGTGAAATTTATGTGCAGATTGGCGGTCAAAAAGTTAAAAGGTAACATTATGATTATGAAGGGCTTCATGTGTAGTAATCTAACAGGAAGACGGATATGATACTTGCAGTTTAAACATTTGGTAATATTTGTCTTATTTTTCTTATTTTGTTTGCAATTAAACGATGTTAGCTTCTACTGTTCTTTTTGTTTTAATTACAGAGAGCAATCATGGATGAACCATCTTACAATCCCTAGAGTGTGGCTGATTACGTAGTTATGATGATTCTCCTTTTGAGTTTAATTGCCATGGGAATTCTCCACTGTGTGGCAAGACGCAAACCCACCCACCACTACCAGATGGTTAGAATATATTTTGGTATCGTTGCCTGTGGTCGGTATTCGATATTCGGTGTTCGGTGCTTTTGTATCATTACAACACTAGAGTGTTATATGGAAGAGCGTTGTTTACAATCAAATGTAGGCTAGGATAGCCGACCTTTGTGGTGTGAAGGGGTAAACCCACAGTTTGTTTTGTGATTAAGCAGGTTTTAAGTTTAATAAACGCTCTGTTAGGCTACATGATTTGTAATGAAAAGTATAACTGAACTGCACAATCATGCCCATCCTACATACCAGACATCAGCCCAGTTGTTAACTTGACATCAGATGCACCTTTTTTTGCGACAAATCCAAACAAAGTGATGTTTTTTATGCATGATTTGGTTACATATCAGAGTTGGAGATCACTTTCAGTCTAAAGCTGTTAAATCATGTAACTAAGAAAAATGAAATGAAGTAACAGCCTAGTGGAAATATCACTGTTAGTTGTATGAAAGTACTATGGCGTAGTACAGTATATGTGCAGGACCATAGCCAAAGCTCGAATGGGGGTGTGGGCGGGGGGGGGGGGGTAACGGGCTGACCACTGATGAAATGGTTCTGAAATGTAGATACCCGTTAAGACAGACGGGAAAATATAATGTGCAGGGGCCCAGGGAGCCAGATCGGGCCATGGGACAATCACCTCACTGAAACTCCTTTCGTAGTCTTTATTGTTTCACTAAGTAGGCCTACAGTGTGCAAACTACAAATCATTAATTCATCCCATATTTCGGCCTTCTGATTCACCTCGGTTCCAGAGCTGTAACCCCCCCCCCCTCCACGCCCGCCCGACGCCCACCAGTCCCTACTCCTCTCTAGTGCGTCTTTGTTAATTATTTCTCTGTTTCGTCGTTTTATAGATACATCAATCAGTCTATTTTCATTTCAGCGGTGATGGGTGCAGTGGTTTCCCTTTTTTGTCCATCTGTCCAACCAATGGCCAAAATGACAGATATTTTATTAATGTCATCTGTTTTATTGTATGGTTTGTTGTACTGAAGTGGGTGGCGATTATGTATACTGACTGTTATATATATTAAAGTTTATACATGTTGTGACTGCGTGCCAGATTGCCTATGTGTCAAACAACAAATCAATGTTAACCTTTGTGCTTTACAACCCAACAGCTGCCGAGCGTGGTGTCAAATTCGTTTCAAAGGCTATTCATGATTAATTAAGGGGGAAAAACTATGACATTTGAGGAAATTCGGCAAGGGAATAAAAGATTTGACTTTACATGGAATTCGACAAAATCGAGGTTAGATAACAAGATCTGTGTCGTACTAACTGATTCATATCCAGAATTAGATTAAGTTCCATCTCTTTTTTTTCTCCAGATTTATTTATTTTTTCCAGGATTATGATAATGGAGTCCCGACTCTGACTGGAGTACATTTCCTGTGGACTCCGTTAGACTCTGACTCAGGGTTTCTCGGATTCGAATTTCAGATTTCAAATGTAAGGGTATCAAATATCATCGGGGGAGGGGGGGGGATGAGGGTTAACCAGATTGTAGGGGTATAAAAGATCCATTTTCCAATACTTTGATATGTTCAATATCATATCAAGGTAACACTCAGTTGCCCATACCCTTCCTTTACCACGTGACTAGGGGTTTCGATCCGTCACGTTTGATTGTTAACTATCATTTTATTCTTGTATTTTTTTCTTTATTTTCCTTATATTCTTATTGTCATTAATAGTTTTTTCATGGCTAATCGAAGTGTGTTCAATCTACCGATTCGGCCTTGCAGACACTTGCTTCTTTCATTTCACCAATAACCTTACTGAGTTATTCTGCCAATACTAGCCCACTATACGTTACCTATAACACACAGCCATAAATCGGCTCTGCTTTATGTCTGAAGTTCTCGTTCCAGTATTCTATGGGTTAAAGATTACGATAGGTTCTCATGTCTATGAGGGAGCAATGCACACATTCAGTAATCATTGTACAAAAACGTTATGACACTTAAATAAGTATTGAACAACCGCGTACAGTTTAGTGATTTACACAAACAGTCAAATTGGGATCATGTTCGACCAGAGGAATATTACAACACAATAGGTTGGAGGAAAGAATTATTAAACAATGCTTCCACCCTTCTACTCTCCCTCCCCCCTCCCTCCTCCCTCAAACACACATCTAATCATTTCCAACGCAATCATTCCAATATAAACAACGGCTGAATTTGGAAGACTATACGAACGTCAGCTTTGTCCCGGGGAAAGGGTATACTTCCGCACCCCAAAGCAGTTGGTCGACTACCACTATCCCGGTGGGACGTTATCATGGGACAGGTAAGTGAATCGTTAAATCCACGATATACTAAGAGATTGTATTAATTTAACAAATCACAATCTTATCTCGAGCAATTGAGAAATAAGCTGTTCGGAAAGCAAGAGCTTGGTATATGGCTAAACATGCTTAAGCCTAACCATAACCCTAACCCTAACCCTGTTACCGATATATATATATAGTGCCAACAAATTTTAGTTTGGCGATTACAAAATTTAAAAGTCCCTACAAGTCGATGATTTGTTAATTTCTATCCGCAAATTTAAGCTTGCTTTACTTGTGATGTACAGAGAATCTTTTTTTTTAGTATGTCTATAAAGAAGTGATTACTGCACCAGTGATGTATTTAAAACAAATTATATGGTCATGATTCATAATGCATCCTGCGATATAATGAAATAAACGTGACTCTGCTCACAGATTATCCATCTGATTGATACATTCGGAGAAAATGTCTTCTTTTGTTCATGGAAATTCACTTCCCATCATCAGAAACGCCCTAAAATTTATGCCTATTTTGGAAAATAAGCTGTAACGATTCATAAACTCACGAATATGCATTAAAATTAATAATAAATATGCATATTTGATGGCAGATAAAAAATATATTATTTCCATCATTAGGCCATTAATATAAATATATATATATATATATATATATATAAATCCTTATACAATGGAAGCTATTTTTGTCTGTTTTGCGTTTATCGTGATTCATACGACAAAAAACACCTTAAGCTATGAGATGGGGTACAAATGGGTAATTCGACCAACTCTGAAGTATACCGGTCGTGACGAAGTGACCAACTATCGCCACATCCTGTAGGAAGACACTCAGAGACATGTCGAACCTTCCTTGAAAGACCTTGAATTTTCAGCACAAATACTGTTTTCTCCACATCACTTAGTAAGTCGAATTAATGTTAAATTAGAGTATAAATAAAGAACTGACATCCGAAGGCAACTGAGCAAATATACCTATTGTCAAAAGTCACTGCTAATTTAAAAGTTCGGCATTACATTTAAAGCAAGATCTTGAAATTTCATATTGAATTTTGGAGGCTTCTCGATTTACAATGTTTATTTTATTGTTATCCTACAGTTATTAATCAGCCCATAGACTTTGTAATTTTCAATTTCCAACAGACCTAATGAGGAAGCGAGATAAAAACAAGGTTCTATGACTTTGAAAGAGACCAGCTTTGTTTTTGACCAAACCGTTCGTTTGGGTGACCAAAAAAGATGAAAATCAACATATCATCGCTTGCTATTATGAAGAAAAGTTATTATAGGTCGTAATGCTGTAAAAGTGCAATTTGTTGCTGTAAAATTTAAACAGGGAATAATTTAAAGGAATTCGTCAGAGCATGCCCTTTTTATTATTTTCAGAAATAACGTATAATGTAGCATGTTGGCTTTTATAATCAATGATATTCCACTGCTCAAAACTGCAGTTTTCCTCGCAAGACCTAGGAAGTGTAATCTTAACATATAGCAACAAGAGTCTCAAGTACACAGCATTTTTGGTTCAACAGTCAATGAAAGCAAAATACTGCAGGTCGATTCATAAATGCAAAGAGGTGTAGGCTAATTTCCATCTGATATAAAAGTGTGATAGGCCAATATAATATTTGCTGATATCTGTTCTTGTAGACAAATTTAGCAAATTTATTAAGACCTCACTGAAGGGTCGAGATAAGCACGACGAGCAATCTATACTTTTTCTATTCAAACAACCAATTGCTTTAAACACCCACGGCTCATCCATCAAAGTGGCTGGACAATCTAGTTTAGCAGATTAAGATTTGCTTCTCCGGAAGCGAGGCTAAACAAAACCAGAAGCTACATAATAGAACTATACACGTTTTACTGTCAGGGGTGGTTAGTTTCTTTATTAACACTGTTGACCAATCACAGCGAAACATTTAAAGCTAAATATAACCATGGAGGTAAAAAACAGTCTGTTTTTACCTCCATGATATAACATACGACCAAGGCATGGATATGATAAAAAGTGATTGGTAAATGGGGGACGAAATGGAATTGCAATAGCAGAAAACGATATTACGGTCAGTTAACCCAAAATTAGGTTAGTTTGATGAGAAATGATCATACAGTTCTATATCATACAAATTGAAATCATGGCAACATACATGTATATGCAGACGGCCGTGCAATTAAGTTATGGTAACCCTTAATATGGGTGATCATATATACTCACTTCAATATTTAGGTTGTGTAAAAGACTAAACAAAAAATTGTTTGATTGAACAAACTGAATTCTCATCACAATGGATAAATTGATATGATGTAGACTTCTGCCCATTCTGAATAGATATAGAAATAGATATAAATATAAATATAGATATAGATAAAGATATGTTTAAAGATAATATATATAGATATAGAGAGGTAGAGATAGATATATACCGACACAAGTGTTCCACTACGGGGATTTTGTAAATATCTTCTCCTTTAATAATTTATATATAATACCAAACTATTATACCTAAATTGTTTCAAGTATCTTAAATATTTTTTATTTAATATATTTATATAATTATAACTCTACTTAGTCGATATTTTTGTGCTTACATTTTGGTACCAACAGGACAATTCCTTTTTTTTCCTTTTTTCTTAATATTTACGCTTTCTGGTGATCAAAATGATATGGGCAGTAATTATTAATTATTTCATGTTACAGAGTTCTATTCAACGTATTTCTTTCGCAATCCGGATGTAGGATCCACAAACGATTTCGGGTTGGTTAGCATCATGATTGATCTCTAGAGCAAGGCCGGTGTTCCTGACCGGTAACCGGAATATATATATATATATATATATATATATATATATATATATATATATATATATATATATATGCGTTTTTTTATCTTTCAGTCACAAATATGGGTTTATGGATAGTGATAGTAGCAGCGGGAATCGTCTGCGCATTTTACACTGCATTGGTAAAAAAGAATCTTATTTATATAACTTTTAATATATTTTGTTAGTACTGTACATATTCACAATAAAGAACACATAGCAAGCACAACATGAGATTGTGAATGTGATAGTCTGAGATATAAAGGGTTTTGTTTTACAGCATTGTCGATTCTGAGGGTATTGTGACACGAACTCGGTTAATTACTACCAGCGCGGCCTACTTCAGAGAAATATTTGACTCAATAGGATGTACAAAACCTAATGTAGCTCCTATCATGAAAATGTCATACAGTGCAACATTTTGTGAATTCGCATTAAGGGTGGAGGGGAGGTGGCGGGGGGGGGGGTACTACCCCTATCCCTTTGGTTACCCTTTGTTATACGCTTGAATTCCTAACCCTTCTTTACGCACCTCTTTACCACACTTTGTTTTCACATAGGAGGAAACAAAGTGATACTAAGAAACATTGAATGGAAACGTAAAAAATTGTAATTGTTTTTCTCATTTGTAACTGATTATATAGGGTGGAATCACCAAGTAACAAAAACACTGTATTCCGTGTGTGTATTTGTCCCTTCTGTTACTGTTACTTGTCATTCAGCCTCTGAAGAAGATCCTGCTAAGATTAAAAAAAAACGCCAGGCCCACTTACTTAGACACATTCTCTTATACACAGGCTCTTTAGTGGATAAGCAGTTTGCTAACAGTTTTGTTTTATTAGGGTGGAATCAAGGGCAGTTATCTGGACAGATGTTCTTTTGGCTTTAGTCATGATTGCAGCTACGACAGTAGTTGTTATAGTGTCATACATCCTGGAGACATGTGGTTTGGAACAAACTTGACAAATAAGCAGAGAGGTGGGTAAATTCGAAGTGTTCAAGTAAGTAATTATGTAACAAATGGTTGATGTTTTCACATTATTTATTAGAGTAATATAGCTCAAAATAGTCCAAAACTCCAATAACCACATTCGTGTATTCTTATAACAATATCTCCCGTATACGTCTATAGTGAAGTTCGAGGGGAAGTCGGGGGGGGGGGGGGTTGGGTGGTACGGGTTGGTTGAGGAGGTTGGGAGAGATATGGGACGCGTTGACACACCTTATGTTTAATGACGTAACTATTAAATTTAACGACACGGTTGTAAACAGTTTGCATTTATTCGTATTATGAACAGTGCGTGATAAATCTCTACCATATTATATACTTGAAGATAGTCAACATTTAAGATGGAACTCCGACGTACGTTATAGAGATCTTCAGGTGACAGACAATGAAACTCTTGTCTAAATTTTGTTTTGATAGTCTAAAACTTCACCATTGCTAATATTCTGTTCCTTACTTTAAACATAGCTTTCCTCTCGATCCGATGGTGAGGGCGACATTCTTCTCCGCGATGATTGTTACCTTTTTCTCAAAACTCACCCTCTACGGTACAAGACAAAACAGCCATTCAGCGATTCTTATCAGCTAGAAGTTTAGGAGACGCAAAAGTGTTCGTACATATTATTATCTGTCTATTTAAATCCAATTTAAGTCCTGTTTAGTCACTCTATATTCGGTACTCTGTATAATGACTGAAACGGATATGCATTAGAGAATGCCACTGTGTTCATAGAACATAGATCATGTAGATCACAGATGATATGACAAATATTATAGAACTTAGATCAAAGATCACAAATCAGAGATCCCAGATCAGGCAACATAGATCATGTTCATAGAACATAGATCAGAGATCACAAATCAGAGATCATAGAACATAGATCATAGATCATAAATCAGAGATCAGAGATCAGGCAACATAAATCATGATCATAGATCACAGATCAGAGATAACAGATTACAGATCATATAGATCATATGACATAGATCAGAGATCACAAATCAGAGATCAGAGCTCAGGCAAAATAGATCACGATCATAGAACACAAATCAGAGATCACAAATCAGAGATCATAGATCATGTAGATTATAGAACAAAGATCATAGAGGATAGAATATAGAACATAGATCATATATCATAGAACAAAGAAAATGGATCATAGAATATAGAACAAAAGTCATTGAACATAGACAATGGATCATAGAACATGGACAATGGATCATAAAACATAGCTCATATTCAAAAAACGATGGATCGTAGATCATAGAACATAGACAATGGGTCATTGAACATAGACAATGATCATATAACATAGATCATAGAACATAGCTCATTATCATAAACAATGGATCATATAACATAGCTCATTATCATAAACAATGGATCATAGAACATAGCTCATTTTCATAAACAATGGATCATAAAACATAGATCATTTATATATATATATATATATATATATATATAAATCATAGGTCATCGATCTGTTCTTAAACCTAGGTTTGATTAACTTTAAATATTCACATTTCGAAAGATCCGTTTTACTTCAGTCACATGTCCTTTTTGTCACATAGTCGACGAGAGCGACAAGCAAAAATGAAAGCGGCGAACGGACCAGTGATATAACTTTAATTTAACCAAACGGCAAATCACTGAAATTGAGTGCAATATTGTCTTCTTAAAAAATGTCAATACACCATAATAAAGTAGCATGTATGTATAAATTGAACGGTAGTTTCTCAAATGAATATAAACCTCTTAAAGGCTGCAATTTATGAAATTATTAAACAAAATGGCAATAAACTGTCAGAAAATGATGTCATGTTATCAGAAAAGATGGTGCCGTAGAAGGCCAGATTGAGATCTTAGCACAATAATAATGTTTGTCCTTTTCATCACGTTACAGTTTAATGTTATCTACGTTTGGGTGCGTGTGTGTGTGTTAACAAAAATGGTACGTAGAAGGTTAAATTCTAATCTGTCTTAGCCATCTGTAATTTGATAACGTCTCGAGCGCTATTTATTGAATGAACTGATCAAAGAAGCACTCATTCGACTCTTGAGATATTAAAATTCACATTTATTGTTGGCTTTCAGATCTTTATGGTTGACTGTCGGGCTGGCATCAGTAATAGCGTTTCTGACTTCATTTTACCACAGTGAGTAAAAACGAATGAATCTTGCAGTCTAAATATTAGCTCTCCCTCGGTTTGTTATAAATCAAATGAACTGGTATAGTCGTTCTTCAAACTAATATATTCTTCAGCACTCAAAGTACAGACTTATTTGATCTAACAAGACGCAAAGTTGGAAACTTTATAGTATACCCGCATGCAATAATAAATATAAGACACTTCATGATATTTATTAAAGAAGCAAAAACTGAAACGCAAGTCCGCGTTAAAGGGTAGTTTATTTGGCTGGAATTACAAAATCAAAGTTGGGAAATTATCGTCGGTTGTGGGGGTTCGAATTGTTTAGCCAGATACACTTATATATTACCCTTCATTCGTAAAGAATTCAGAATCTGTCAGAAATATTGCAATATCCTGTTTACTTTTGTTCTTCTAACTATTTACTTAAGTGAATGAAAGTATTGGGTGACGAAATACGTGCCAGAATCGAATGAATGCATCTATAACCAGCTGAGGACGTTAACCGCCATGCATTGTTATGACGAAAGTAGCAAGTTAAGCAAAACACTAACAATATAAAGATTGTATATTAGAGAATTCTGATGGATGAAAAATCAAACTTAATAGTATAAATCTGACCGTTTGGTCATTGATCTGATAATTCTCCCCCCCCCCGCTCTCTTCACCCTCACCTTCCCCACCCTACCCCGTCAAAGGGTTAAATACAATAATTGTGTTCAAAAGTTCATATTATGCCAATTTATGATTTTCATGTGTGTGAATAACCACTTGAGGGTGGTAGTTAAAAGTAATTTATTAATGAAACATTCATGACAATGTTCTTCCTTTCTTTCATATAAAATTGGAGGATGGAGAAGCGATATGAATGCAGGATAAACAACTTTTATCAATGACATAAGCCGGGTTTTTAAATCTCCATATATAGAGCCCATAGCGTTTTTTTTTTGGGGGGGGGGGGTCAGGGTGGGGAATTGACAGAATCGATTTAGTCTTGTTATTTTATACCATTTTTAACCCGTTTTCCATTTGCAAACATATAAATCAAACTCTCTGTTCGTTTTGAAAACCCCTTAAAAATACCACTTCATGAACTGAGACACATAGTACAATCGCCAATAATTCATTCACACAACCAGACTCGCATGACTAGAGTCCGTTCTCAGATTTGTTCTCGAGTAAATATTGAATACACTCGACAACGTACCAGCAAAATAAGATTCGATTACAATTGTATAAGAATTTCAAACGATATTATCGCAGTGACAATCTTTGTAACAAAATGAGAAATCTGCTATAGAAAATGAAAATTTATTGTTATATTCCTATCTATTTCTTTCTTATCTTTCATTTTATTCATTTTTCGTCATTTTCTTGACCTTCTCTAGCTTGCAACACCACTTGTGGCATACATTAACACTCCACCAAACTACAACTCCGCGGACCAGGTTCAAATATAATTCACACCAGAGATTTCTTCACAACCAGAGAGCTGTTCTCTGTTAACACCATCATAATAAGTCTTTAAAACTATAGCAATTCAGAATTTATAGTATCCCGAAAATAATGTAGAATCGATACCCCTGTAGCTCATAACAGAAAAAAAGCGGACTTTAATGTGATATCCTGATTAATTTCCTGTGTAAAATGACATATAATACATTTTTGTGTGGGTTAATCATGAAACCGCCCTATCTTAAGAGACATTACAGGATACCACGATCGTAACGGCATAGATAGACATGTAGACTGTAGGCAGTACAATCATGTTGGTTTACATCTAAACACTGTAGGCGTTTGGTGGGGCTGCAAATAGATCAGGGTGGGCGTATATTGCTTTAGTAGTCAAAAGGGGAGTATTGGGGAATGTGTGGGGCACAAATTTGACTTTTAACGTTAACATATACGCTACAATATTCACGGTGAATTTGCTGAAAATACAGTAATCATGAATGCTAAGTGTGAGAAATATCCGGCCTCGCTATCCTAAATTTGATGGCTTAGATACCTATACTGTAGGTATGTCCGGGCATCGTATGGATAAGTTGTTTGGGTGGAGTGGCCCACCGGGGGGGGGGGGTGCGGGGGGGTGGAGTTGATGGAGCATACATTTATCTTTGGATCTGATATAATGGCCTATCCGGGCCGTGGTGAATAAAATAATTACTTTAATTTTTTAATTACAGATCGTGATGATTTTTATTAATCAAACAATATAATCATATTTCCGGCTGCCAAGATCACTTCATCTCTTGCATATTTGCAGGGGCGATGAAGTATGAAATGTTAAAAGGGATACAAACATATAACCATCATCTTTAGCTCATATATGACAGAGATCTTTGTGAAGAGAAATGCCCCCAAACAGCAAGCTGATAGAAGTATTGCAACATTTGGGAGATATCTTAAAAGTTAAAAAAAAGAAGGGTAAACATCGTGTCTGGGAGCTGTTATGTTGTAATTTTGTGATGTCATATAATGCCACTATACGACCTGAAACGGTTTATTTTCTCCTTGCTTTTTTTTCGAGGTAGATACTGAAACCAATGATCATTGGGTCATTTAAATAGCTTCAATGTACGCCATGTTGTATTCAGAATTTTCAAAAACCGATCCCCATTACAGAAAATAAAACGTTGCAGTAAATAACGAAGAGCAAAAAATGAATACATGTGGCTCGATGATGTCACATTTAGACTTGAGACAAAGTCTTAAGGCTTGTGTTTGGAGTAACGTTAAAATCTTTGATATCTGCCAATTGGAATAAGAGTTTCTTAAATTGTTTGGGCAGTTATTTCATGACAGTTATCTCTATCACATAGACTAATGATGATGATGGTTGGGTTTGTGTCTCATGTCTGTGGAGGGAGGGAGAGGGAGGGCAGATGAGAGGAGAGGGGGGGGGGTTGTTCATTACAGTTATCTATATGACATAGACCAATGATAATGATGGTTGGGTTCGTGTCTCCTGTCTGTGGAGGGAGGGAAGAGGAGGAGGGGAGGGGGTAGTTGTTCATGACAGTTATCTCTATCACATAGACCAATAAAATGATGATGGTTGGGTTTGTGTCTCCTTTTAACTCAGGTAGTTTGGCTAAACTCGTTTACCTTTTGCGGATATGGAAGAAAAACCAGTACATGTTTCATCGTTAACAACCGCTGTAGACCGATCGAAGAAGTAACGTGCACAAGGGCAAAATGTGATAAAATTTATCAACATAATGGAATCTTATTGTTTTATTTATTATTACTTATATTTATGTTATTTAGTATAAGCCAGTAATCCAACTATATGGAATGCTCTACATGAGTGCGCCACCCACTAAAATATTTCCGGTATCTCATTACGTCATGATCTATATATGGTGTCACCATCCTGGTCAGCAGTCAATATCGAAGTACGCAAATTGGGGGAGACATTCACCCTTAGTAAGCCCGACAGAATCGAAATATGACGGGATAGATCATGGAAAGATCAAGACCAATTTAGTGTTTGGGTGGAGCGGGGAGGGGGCACACAGGAAGAGTATACACGTTATTCAAATATCTGTCTTGTGTGTTCTGTCCTTTATAGTCTTGTATATATGATCTGCTTTGGCTTACACAATGAACTAAGCATCTGAGGAGGTTTATCTGTAACGGTCGACAAGTGATTGATTGTAGTGGTGGTGCTGTGTAATAATTCCAGTCTTAGTCATTGGGATCTGTCCCTAAACGGTACATTGTGGTTTCAGATATAGTTATCCATCCATCAGGGCAAAAAATCAAAGTATATACAGAAAGATGCACTTTGGTAAGCATGGAAACACATTAACCTTTAATAATAAAAAATCTCTTCGAGTTTGTTTGTTTGTTCTAACACTTTCGCGGAACTAGTACGCAGAGACTTGGAAGCTTCAATGAAATCAATCAGCTTTCCCACCCCAAACTCCCCGCACCATTCCCTCCTTCCACCCTTAATAGTCGGTATGTGATAATGTAATGCACAATATGGTTCAACAGGCTGAATATCTCAGAATTAAGCCAATATGTTTGGAACTGACTAAAGCAATGATAGGACCGTAATGACTTTAATGAGAGCCCCATCACCTTCCCCCTCCTAAAAATAATAAAATGAGTAAAAATTCACATTTTCTATTTTTCATTCGACATTTCGTTCCCTAAGTGCGGTATTTTGTGGTATTTTGATGACTATCTTTACCGGAATCTAGATTATCATTAGATCACAAATGAATAATGGAAATGAGGACGCTATCCTCATTTACAAGATAAATACATGAACAGCATCTTATGAGATATATAACGGAATTGAATTCTTCAATGCATTTTAAACTCAGGAGAGTTATTAAGATAATCATTCAATGGTGTTTTCTTTTCAATATTGTTAATGAATAGTTCTAATGATCAAACACTAAGATTGGAAAGACCAGTTGACCGTTCGCTGGAAACGCGATAACATATAACATTGGTCTTTTTGTAATGTAACAATTCACGTACAGATGTTTAATGGCATACCACGACAAATATTTCATATTAACTTTGCATTACATTTCTCAGATTTGTTAGTTCCTGTATCACCATGCATTTTAAACTGACCTTGGTCGCTGTTTTTTCTTTACTCTTACGTTGTGACCATGCCGTTGTTCTTTACGGTATCGCTTCCTCCCTCCGTATATGCCGGCAATTGTGGTGCGCGGTACAGAGAAGGAGAAGGAACACCCAGTGGGGAAATACGCACACAACGTATTAGTATCCTTTCCCGTAGTCATATCTACAGGCATGAAGTAAATTTGTGCGCTTTACGAAATCGAGTCAATGACGTATGCCAACAAGCTGCAGACGACGAGGCCTAGTTTTGTTGACCATCATCGAGAAAGCGAAATGAAGTCAAATCGTTTCAATAGGCCCCCTCCCTCCACCACTATAAAATAAAACCAATCATTCGGACCGACCCCTACCCTAAGTGAACTAAATGTCTAGGCTAGGGCCTACGCAACAAAAAGATTGGGTAAAAAATATAAGTTTACTAAAATATTGAGTAGCTAAATAAATCTGTAATATCGTGACGTTCTATATTATAATTCGAAGTAGTAGGGTCATCGTCTAATTCTTATTTGATTTTAAGTCAGTTTTAAGAATAAACCTCCCGTTTTAGGCTGTTAACTACCTTGACCCACCTATGAAATATGTGACAAGGATTGAATATCATTATAGAAGAGGGACTATATATAGGGACTATATGTACAGGGACTATATGTATAGGGACTATATGTATAGGGACTATATATAGAGACTATATATAGGGCTTTATATAGGGCCTATATATAAATATATGTAGTAATCTAAATGGGGACTATTTATGGTTGAAAGTGGAGATCAATAAATCTCATTTCACTGTCTCGTCACATTTTACTGGTTATCCACCGTCGCAATCGTTGTGAATCTGGCCTGATTTCTATTACAATAAGCGAGATAATGAGATGTCTCGGCATGGTCTCGGACCATGATGAAAATGTAGCAGCCTCTCTAATGTGTACCTTTCTCAAGTTTATTTAACTCTATGTCACAATATGATATAGCTGCTAGTGGCGAGGTGTGTAAGCACTTGCCCCTATTTAATCATTATACCCAACATTACATGTATCGCAGATTGACAAACAGTTTCAAATTTAGAGTCATTTAAATGTGATAATCTATTCTAAAAATATTAGAAACCCCATGACAATTATTTGCTAAACTTTGTGATTTTGATGCAAGAATGATTTTCCAGACGATATGCGTTCTAGCAGGGTTTTTTTCAGCAAAGGTCTTTATCGCAATAGTTAACATTGAAATGGTTGATATGGGTGTAATAAACTTGTTGACTATAGGCCTACTTATGAAAATGTTCTCACCAATATATCGTACTAAGCATGACGGCGCCTTAGTAAAGATGTCATATTAATTCCAGTATGTTTGTGGGATATGGATTATTTTAAATAATTTCACCATGTTGACTTTTTTGTATGTTGGATATCTGGATACGTTTTCACATGATTTCGGTATGTTAGTGGCAGATGTGTTTTCTATACTAAGATAACTTTAATATCACATCGTGTTTGCGAATATGTGATGGGAAGCCCGATTAGCTAATGAAAATAATTAGCTAATTAAAATATGTCGCTATGATGAAACAGGCCACTTCTTCACGCAAACTTAATTTGATATGGTTTATTTGTAAATTAAGATCCTTCTATAAACGATGTCAAATTGGTGACATTATTCACTTAAAAGGTTCGATTTTTTAAATTTATTTCACATCATAGTACCATGGTACATTGTGCGGTATACTCACTATAGACAAGCCCATTTAGACCAAAACATGTTGAAGTGACGTCACAGAGAGCTGTTGATATGGGCAGATACAATAATCTTACTCATAACTTAATTTTTATCAATGAACTCTATAACAAACTGTGTTGGTATCAATGAACTCTATAACAAACTGTGTTGGTATCAATGAACTCTATAACAAACTGTGTTGGTATCAATGAACTCTATAACAAACTGTGTTGGTATCAATGAACTCTATAACAAACTGTGTTGGTATCAATGAACTCTATAACAAACTGTGTTGGTATCAATGAACTCTATAACAAACTGTGTTGGTGCATGGGTCAGAACAGTGTCGGAATACGATAAGTTGTTGACACTTGGAGATAACAAGTTATTTATTTGGTGTATTAATATATTAATTAATTAATTAATCTATTTACAAATCAGTCTGTGAATTAACTGATTTGATGTCAAACGATTTTGGTGATTGTTATGAAATCTGAATATTTTGCTTTTGGATTGTATTATTTATGACTATTTTTGCATAACAACGTATTATTCTTCATCTTTTCTTTATCTTTATTTATTTATTTGTTTAGCCAATTTAATTGTTTACTTTAGTTTTTGCATAACAATATTTTGAATGTTCTTTGCGTCATGCTTTAATTTACAAACTAAAAGATGGAAATTTCAGAAACGATGATACCAAGACGTTGAATGAAGAATCAACAAAATTGTAAAAACAGTCGAAATAAAAGGTTTTTCGCTTTTGTTTGACAAATAATTTAGTGTGCAACTGATGAGCATGGGTACTTAAAAAGTGCTTGAACATTGAAAAAAAGGGGAAAGATTGAAGTCAAGAGTATAAGTTATAAATATTAGTTTATCATTTTTATTCAACTTCTCTAGTCATTGTAATATGTTTGAATTTCCATGCCGAATGTTATTGATAACCATCAGCAAAATGCGAAAAGTAATATACCTGAGTGGAAAGACCATTAACATAAATGTTTCTAATGTTTTTAAGAGCCATATTTTTGGGACTTAAACAGATGCATTATGTGTATCTACACACTTATATTACAAATAATACCATTCACAAAGTAACACCAGTAGCTTTTAAGTGATTGCCTTTAAGTATAGCCTATGCCTATGTATGTGTGCATTTCCAACAACGTAGGCTAACTAATAACTATAAATAATATGAGCTTAAATAAAGAAAGAAATCTTACCTTGATTGATATATTTATATATATATATATATATATATATATATATATATATATATATATATATATATATATATATAAGTAAGTAAGTAAGTAAAACTTTATTGCTCCAAATAAGGAAATTAGTGTCTCGCACATAAAAGTTCAAAACAGTACAAAAATAAATGAGCATAGGAAAATACAACAGGATATATATATACAGATGGAGAATAAAGAATGAGAATGAAAAACAGTAAGACAAGGACAGGATAAAAGATTATTGCAACAGCCTAGCGACGTAAGTTGACATTGAAAAGTTTGATTGCACGGGGAGTGAACGAGTTACGATAGCGATTAGTTCTCGTGTACGGCTGTCTCAGTCTGCCACTGCCTCTGTTAATTACATTGTCATTAAGATAACAGTGAAGGGGGTGGCAACAGTCATTCCAAACTGAATCTAGCTTTGTTTGAAGCAGTGACTGGTACACCGAGTCGACTGTATGCTGTTGACCTCCAATGACTCCCCCAGCTTTTCTAATTATGTGATCGATACGGTCCTTCTCGACTTTAGTGACATTCCCACCCCAACATATAAGACAGTATCTCCAAACTCCGCAAATAATAGAATTATAAAACATTTGCATTATATCGGTACGTACGTTGAATTTGGACAACTTTCTGAGACAATATAACCTGGTATTTAACTTCTTAACCAGGGCATCCACGTGACCATCCCATGTTAAGCTATTGTTGAGGTGAATCCCCAGATACTTGTAGGAGTGAACCCTTTCAACTTCTTTACCCTTGATCATGACTGGAGGAGGTTCAACAGCATTACGGCGGAAGTCGATGATCATTTCCTTCGTTTTAGAAATATTCAATTGCAAGAAGTTACTGTCACAATAGTCAACGAATGACTGCAGCTGGCAGAGATATGCCCCATCATCATTACCACGAATGAGTCCAGCCATGGCTGTGTCATCGGCAAAACTAGAGCGAGTGTGTCGCCACTAGAGCAGCGCCACCTACTCAATCAATATATATATATATATATATATATATATATATATATATATATATATATATATATATATATATATATATATATATATATGTGTGTGTGTGTGTGTGTGAGGGTGTGTGTGTGTGTATAATATATGCATTTCCAACAACGTAGGCCTATCTTTTGTAATAAACCGGACCATATAATAATAGTACTGTCGAGAACTTTATTTGGGCCTGTGGTTGTTTTGTCATATTTCAGATATCACGACCAACAATGTCGATAAGGGAACTAACGATCGATATGTAACATTTAATATACATGCTTGACTGGCTTATTTGAGATCAACACGAAGTGAATCTAGTGACTAATATGGCGTGTTTGCTATTTTACAAGGGGTGCATGATTGCACTAAGTTACGTGAAATATTGAGACTATAGCCTTCCAAATAGCCAAGTTGGTGTTAGTTAAAGGTTAAACGATTCGCGTAATACATCTACACAATCATCACCATCATCATCGTCATCATCACGGAGTTATCGACGTAAATTGAATGCATTATTTCACAGACAAGATATAGATTATTTTAAGCTTGATTTAATTTAAAGTAAAAAAAACGAGGTATATGTCTCGGCTGAACAACTAAAAAGGGTCCTTCCCTTTGTCAACTCTACGGGATTAACACCTAAAGGACTAAAATGTTCATGAATAATTTCACAATTTCGTCAAGTTTGAACAAACCATGGAAACATTTTAAAAGCACAACGTTTCAAGGACAGAACATTTGAACATATCATGTATGCATGCATGCATGAGCATTAAGAGAGTATTCACCCTGAAGCCATCAGAGACAGAAATCTCACCAGCCATGAAATTATTACATGCTTCTTTCCTATTGAATACAGATATACCTCATATCTGTGATATCTCCCAAATAGAATTTAGTTATCTGCATCCCATAGAACATTTTTGATGGTTTGGTTGGTGTCTCCTGTCTGTGGAGGTGTGGAGGGTACGAAGAGGGTAGGAGGAGGAGGGACGGATGAGGGGAGGAGGAGTTGTTCATGACAGTCATATGCATCCCATAAAACATGGATGATGGTTTGGTTTGTGTCTCCTGTATGTGGAGGGAGGGAGGAGGGGAGTGGAGGAGGGGAGGAGAGGAAGAGGGGAGGGGGTAGTCGTTCATGACAGCTAACTGCATCTCATAGAACATTGATGATGGTTGAGTTTGTGTCTCGTATCTGTGGATGTGTGGAGGGAGGAATGGAGGAGGGAAGGAAGGAGGGGAGGGGAGGAGGGAGGGGAGGGGGTAGTCGTTCATGACAGTTATCTGCATCCCATAGACCATAGATGATGGTTGGATTTTTGTCTCCTGTCTATGGAGGTGTGAACGGAGGGAGGAGGGTATGGGGGAGGAGGGGAGGGGGAGTTGTTCATGGCAGTTATCTGCATACCATAGAGCATTGGTGATGGTTGGGTTTGTGTCTCCTGTCTGTGGATGTGTGGAGGGAGGGAGGAGGGAAGGGGAGGGGAGTCGTTCATGACAGTTATCTGCATACCATAGACCATAGATGATGGTTGGGTTTGTGTCTTCTTTACACATCAAAGTCATTACGTCATTACAACTGAGTTATAATTACAACAAATTAAAGGGTCCACTGGCGATATCATACTCAACTCGGGGGAAATTATAAACCATATCAACTTTTAAAACATTATCGATATGTCTTAAAATCCTGAGCTTAGTTTTGTCAGTGGGCCATGAAGTTCACCATACTTCGCCGTATAATTCCTGACGTCACCACATGGCAACAACTCAGTATTATGAGTGGTTCATTTAATGATACCGCGATAATGACATTTGTGTATAGCAAAATAATACTAAGACATAATTTCGTTCATAAATTGTCATATCTCTTATATTTCCCCCCTTAGTTTCATATTTGTTGAATCATTCTTGGTACACTCAGACATAAAGAATATTTCTGATTCTATAAATAAAAAAATGTTATATCTCACATTGCTAACCATCGTATATGTATTTGAAACTGTAAGTCAAATATATTCATATCCATACATGTTTCTTCTGTGTTCTTTTAATTAAAAACAAAAGGCAAACTGTTATAACATAAATTTTAAGAGGAGAAGGAATTAATGGCAGGTATACGGGAATATTTTCATTAACCGTGTGCGTTTATTAATTCTACCGAAAATAACACATAAATACATGTACAAAATAATAGTCGTCTTTAGGTGTTTTGGAATTAATGCGAGTTTCTAAACGACCATAACTCGTAGTTTTCAATACCCTTAAAAGACAAGGAAATCGTTTGATTTAAGCTAGTGCTTATCGAAGACTATCACTGAGGTGGTTTTAACGAGTCATTTGTGCATAATGATCCTTTTAGTAATTAAATGGCAGACTGGACTGACCATTATCCCGATACAGTCAATTGACCGATTACTCTCTCTTGATCGGCCAACTGAGACAGTTAAATGGATCGTTTGCATTAGCCGAGAGAAGTAAAATATAATTAGTGATTCCAAATGGATTTGTAGTGGCCGAGCTTACGTAGAGATGAGCCTATAACTCAGACCCACAGCGAGAGAAGTACATATAACTATTTCCCGGGCCCCCTGATGTATCCTCCTCTCCCCCTCTCCATCCCCTCCCCCCCTCCCCACACACATTCATGCATTCGTAGCTGGTGCAGTCATTTTTTTTTTATGTAGACAGAGTAATTAGTTCGACGGAGACAGATATGACCCACAAATGAATATTCTCTTCCACCCCAACGATGCACATAACAGCAGTTGCCATGGTATCTCATGATAGCAGTTGCCATGGTATCTCATGACGCTTGACGTAATTTCAATGGCGTCTGTTGGATGTTGATATTTATAGGCAAGCAGAAGAGTAAAGAAAAGACGACAACACACCTCAAGTAAATCACTCATGTAAAATGAACACGGACCGTATTTAGTCGTGAGCATGGAGGTATAGGCTGTCCGTAGAATCATATGTACGCATGCGTACATGCTAACTCAACGCCATTCACATGTGAATGTACAAAGGACGGAGGATGGAAAGTATGGAATAAAGAGATAAGCTTAAGGGACTATGATAACGGAAAGGTATCTATGTACATTTCATAGCGAATTAAAGCAAAGCCTTTTTCATCCTGAGTACAGCTTTTCACATCTCTAAACCCCTGCCGCCCCCCCCCCCACACACAAACACCCCATGTATTTGTAAGATTTAACGTACATAAATCCATGTCCATTATTGCATCCATTTTTGCGGTCCAATTCAGTGTTTTTCTTTGAAATTATTATACTTTAACATAAAAACTTAAGACTTCAAGCAGTCATAGTGTTATCCTCACCAGAGACCATTTCCAACTGTATTGCTTTGAAAACTTAAATCGATATCATTAAGCACGCATGGCTAAGTACGCGTCAGAGTTATTGGTGCTAATGCAAGAAGATTTGCTCAGTAAAACACCATTTTCTCGTTTTTGGTAAATTATAATGACTTTCATTAAAGCTTTGCGTAATATGCAATGATTGATGGATGGAACGAAAGGAATATGAAATATTGGCTATATTATTCTCCAGTATTGTTTTATCTGTATTAAACCAAAGATAAGTCAAGAAAGATTACTTAGGCGAGTTTGGCATCTTGCCAACACAAGTTTTAAAAACAGTTATCTTTAATTGAAAGCTTTTACGATGTTCGAAATTAATGGTATATATGATAAGGCAAAATTTAGTACTTCAAGAGATCAAACGTTGCACAAAATGTTTATAATTCAAGTGCCTTTAAATGTAAAGAATATACCATTTCAGGTTAGACAAGGTAAAGTTTACTCCAAAAATTATGTACTCGCTTTATGCAAAAATTGCACCTCCGGCTAATGTCTCCCAATGAATATTTCCTGTGGAACGCCAAAAGTGCGAATGTGGTAGGGACGATGACTTCGCGCAAAAGTTTTGAGAAGTGGTTGACTTCTTAATGTCTTTTGAAAGGAAATTTTAATGGAGAAACCATTTATAACAAGTATGATCAGACATCATAATGTAAATTGCGATTTATTTCCGGTAAAAATTAATGATTTTATGTGGGTAGGATGTCAGCGTTATGTATGATAGCATGTTTCAGTAGTTTATAATGTTAATGAGTAAATAGACAAAATGTTCCAACCCTTCTCTCCTAATTGGTACAATTACACAGAAATAATAATCTCTCATAGACCTATATTTTCGACCGATAGATCCTAAACTGTCAGCGTAAGTGTTGAATGTATGCTTTGGTGGCGCTGTTTTTCTTCTGCATTTTGCTGATTTGTCCCGAGTGCTTTCTACTGTTGTCGGCGAAGACTGATACTAAATTGAATGTACTAAACTTCTTTTAAGTATCAAACTCAATAAGACTGTGGCCGGTGGGGAGGGCGAGGTGTTGGATGTTTACCCATCAGGCGTTGTAGAACCGCGACCCGCAAAATAAGAACAAAAACGATGATGTGGGGTAACTGTTTTGTTTTATAGTAAGGATGGTGTGGGGGGGGGGGGGAGAGGGTAGAGGTAGCGGGCGTCAGCAATATGATAAACCAATTGGTCTTATGGTGACTCTTTGTGTTTCGTTCGTGACAAAATAGTAGTAGTAGGGAGTGCTTTGTTTTGTTTTGTTTGTATTTACTATCATTAATTTGAAAAACCGCCTCTAAAACATAAAATGTAAAAGTAATTGATACAGAAAGACATTAAAAATTCGAGTTTTAGTGGCATCATCACGTGACTTGTAGACTTGATCAAGTCTGTGGCTTCTTCTAAATGGAATAGAACTTTGGGATAAAACCGAGGATAGCTAGACACGGTTGGTACACAGTAGTACGTGACGTCATGGCCCATTCGGCGATAAACTCATATATGATTCGGGTTTCCTCAATAATTAACATTTCAATACTTAACATTGAAATGATTGGTACAAATATGTTCAAATAAACAAGAGGAAAACAGGAAAGATCCCGATAAAATGCATCAAGATTTAATTAAAAAGAAAGTGGAAATCTCCACACTCTCCTCTCCCCCCACCCCTTCCACTCCTCCCTCCCCCACCCCCACTAATCTCCTGTACATTGTTAACCATTTTTGGCTGGGTAAATTGGAGAAAAAAAATTAGCAAAATAATGATCCAGAGAAGATGCAATTGTGCTTTCCATAAACCTAAAGTTCTACCGTATGGGTTTGCTACTCCTAGCAAATTGCTCGTTCTGATATTACGTTCAGAAAAATTCAAGAAAGTCCAACGTATGAGGGAATTACGATAACATAAAGTGATGTCTGCCGAAATCAGAGTTACAGTTCGCTTGTTTCAATTTTCTTGACCTCCGCCGAGATGGTTTTTATACTTGTTGTCATTACTGGGGGTTCACTTGGTCTGTGGATGAAACAAGAAACATGTACACACATCAATGTACCGTAGCGTATCAAAGAGACAGGTAGACCATGTGACCAACTTGTCTGACATTCATCTCACAAAAGCAAAATGTACTCAAAACATGACTAAACTCATGTCATTTATATTTCCCTTTCAATTTATTTTACTTTACCCTCCCTTGATCCACTCCATTACCTACAAGAGAGTATCAATATATGATAACCGTATACATATATGTCACATAACCCCCCCCCCTCCCTCCATTCCTCTTCAGTATTCTATAGATAGCATAAACTCTATATTTACGAAAACGCCAACTCCACACCCCCACCCCCCCCCCCCCCCGCCCTAAGCGTTTTTGCTCACTGTGACATTTAAACCTTCTTGTTTAGCTATACCAGGGTCAGCGAGCATTCAGAAGCGACAGAACTAGTTTCAGACCTTTTAGTGATTTATTGTCTTCTGCATTTTGGCGGTAAAATACTGATAATTTCTAAAATGAAATCTATTTTATATTTATTCTTCATTCATACCTTAAAAACCAACACAGGAGCGACGGATCCACAGCTTTTTCTATCCCGGCCATATTAACGAGCTTTAAGATTTCCCCGAGTAACACAGAAACTATCATAGTTGTCAGGACAGTTATAGTGCCATACCAGAAAAACGAAATCTAAATAGTGAAGAAATCAAACAAGAAATATCAAAAAATATGTAATAAATAATAAATAAATAAAAATAAATAATAAATATATAAATAATGTGTGAACATTTTGTAAAATGGCAAACACACTTAATTACATTAAGGATTATCGGTCTTTCCATTAAAAGAGACAAAAATGAAGGGGGTAGCGAGGGTTTTAATATTGGACAAGATTATCCATGATGTAGGTTTCTTCGTCACAGTTACCCTCTTCAAATCACCTCTGTGCACAATCTTGCAGCTGTTTTTTCTATTACAATCTGGGTGGTGGGAGGGGAGGGGAAGGGGAAGGGGAGGGGTGGCGAGGGGAGACTATGAAGACATTGTCATCCAGGCTATATTGCTTTAGAATGAATTATCACTTACTTTATATACATAATCTAACGTTGAAGTTTTGTTCAGAAATAGGCCACAAAATTAAGATATTAGACTTCCTGGGTAAAGCAGTCCCTTAGTACGATAGCACATACAATCCTTGTATATGATCGACACGTATCTTATCGCGCAGTGACGTCAGTCAACTAGACAATGTTCTACTTTAATAAACCAATTTGCATATGAGATGAGGTAAATTCGAATCTTTCAAAAAGTTAAGTTCATTTTTAACAGTTGAATTAAAGATCGGGGGTATCCAAGGAGTGTGTCGGATGGGGCGGGGGGGGGGGGCAGTGTGAAGGTGTGCCCGTCCAATATTTTAGGCACTGAAAATGAACTGCAAACGTAAATTTTGCTTAATAGGAGGTTTACTTCATTGAAAAATATATAGCAACACTTCGCGCGCGGGTATTCTGTACTTTTCACTGGAGACTTTATTATGCATGACTATTTCGATTGATTATTTCGATTTCTACCTATCTCCCTGATCCTCTCTTCCGGGAAATCCTGGGCCCGCCACTGAAGTGTTGTGCAAGACGTGAAAATGCATATGGTTTTAAACAAACTTGATCACGCATATACATATGTCTGCACCTGTTGTTGGTAAACTAAAGAGAGAGAAAAAAAATACCGCCAAAAGTTCATTTTGTTTAGAGTGTGAGTCAAAGAAAGTGAAGTGTATAAGAAAAGACATTTTCTTTATACCCTGTAGGCATAAAATGCATCTGGTTTCCCAGCTTGTGCGTAAGACCCTGCAATAATCCATACACCGATAGATATACTCAGGAGGGTCCCACAAAATACGGCTCTGTGGGGAGATGAATATATAATTATATATACCTTACAAATGTATTTTAACCAGTGTTTCATATATCCTCGTGTCATGATGAAGATTTAAGTTACGGTATTTGTATGAAGTAATATTACCAAGGTCACAAAATTCACATATACATAAAATGGCTGCAATTTATTCCAAATCACGTCACATGGCATAAAAGATGTCCTTTGAGTGAGAACGTTTTAGGGCTTAAGGCACAGTCTGTCTGTCTGCTGAGTTAGTGTGAATTCTCAAGGCGGAAGAACCTGTTTTAAATACACACTACAATGAAACACTCATCCCTTCCTTTATCTCCTTGTTTCTATTCATCATTATTTCTTAGTCACTTTGCTCTATTGTTAAGTCATCGAGTTGGTATTACGTACTACCCCGCCCCCAAAAAGAGAAAATTAAAAATGTTTAAACATTACGTGTTTAAACATTGAAACTTACTAACACTGCATTATTTGTATATATTCATGAAGGCAACACAACTGTTAACCAACGAATAATTACATTTCACAAATCGATGCTAAAATTTCATTGATAAGAAACATTACATATAAGTACATTATCCTGGTAACGAGACACTTTTAAATTACTTAATATACTTAATTATACTACTACCAATATATATATATATATATATATATATATATATATATATATATATATATATATATATATATATATATATAATATGTATATATATATTTATATATATATATATATTAGTAGTAGTATAATATAAATATAATATAATATTTATCATGTATAAAATGAAATTATTGCTAAGAAAGTTACTATGGGCGAGGGGGCTTCTAAACGAGACCACGCCTCAAACAAAGGATATTTTTACGTAGATTTACTTACTACTTCCATTTATCACATATCAAAGTTCTATAACCTACCTAGGTACGGCTCTTCTCCATAACATTCCAACGAGAAAAGCACCGAGAATTGGAGCTCCAAAAATTCCCAAAACAGAATTAATAATAGTCACCAGCGTGCCCAGACGAGATGCCAAGAAAGCCAGACCAATGGACAGAAGACCAAATAAAACCGCTGGAAAGTATAGAGGGAAATCGAAATAATGTGTGAACCTGGTCATGATTATACTCTGTAACCAGCGGGGTGGGGGAGGGGAAAGGGGAGGGATGGCTGCTATGGGTGAGCATTGGTCCAAAGAAAGCAGCCATAACATACAACAATTCGATGTCACTCGACGATGTATATATCAAATCGTTCTTTGATTGTATGCTGTGTCTCACATCAATTAGATAATGCAGTGGACGTTCCACTTCACACGGGTTTCCTCCAAGTATCTGGTAATGTTCCACTTTTAACTGGTTTAATTAAGGTATCTGGCAATGTTTCACTGCCAACCGAGCCCACCCAATTATCTAAGAACGTCCCAACGTTAATCTTCGCACCCAATATTAAGAACATGGTAATGTTGTCCTAGCGTTGTACAGTGTGTCTTCTCTTCCCAGAAGGGACAATGAATGGATAATTAGTATTCGTAGTCCGCTACTTAATGCGAAATCAATTCCGCCCGATTTCTATATGCAAAGTAGGTTAGGCCTATATATATATATGCTGCGAAAACATTGTGAACGTAGCCTAAGTGCCGATACATGTTTCAAAATGAAACGGAATGTCGTGGAAAAACAGTGAAGTCATCGAAACGATATTAACGATATGTTCCGTTTATTCGTCTATTTGTGCAGTTAGTTGCATCCGTTAGATTTGTAGGAAATAAAGTAACAAAGAAAACAAAAGAGAATTGAAAGAACGGAATCATGTATTGTCCATTAGTGCTGTTTACATTGAAGCTGCCCTGTAGGGATGTAACAATACAAAGGTGTAAAAATGAAATGAAAACTTACAGAGTATTTTTGATATTTTTGTATCCCTTGCGTCATTATCTTGTAGTTGTATTTGGTGGTGATCCTTAAGCCATTTTCTCAATGGTTTCCAGATGTCTTCAATAGTCACTGCAACCATAGAATTAATACCGGATGATATTGTGCTGTGTAACGAAGTGGAGTAAGCTATAGATAACTAATACACAATAACTAACGTATAAATACTACGTTGTTATGAATGTACACCAGCAATTTCAATACATTTTACTTACTTTATTTCAAGCTTCCCCTCTTTTTTTCGTTTAATTTAATATATTATTTAATATGTTGAATCACTGTCCAGTATATACTGACGAATGCGCAGCTTTACGCACCGCATAGCGGTGTGTATACTTGAGTGGTAGGTGGTATAGTATTGAGTGGTGCATTTAATGATGTACAGCCGTAATGGTGGTATAGGCTGTATAGTGGTGTTCATATAGTGGATATAAGGTAGTGCAACATAGTGTTATGTTAGTGGCACATAGTAGTGTATAGCGGTATGGAGTTGTAAATAGTAATGTATATTTGAAAAGTGTGACAGGCCTATACCTATATGGATTTTCTTACCTCAAAGCTCCGGCGAAGATACATGATATAAATATTCCTTGGTAACCAGGAATGTGACTGAACTGCTGATTTACAAAGATCATCACAATCTATCGAAAATAAGAAATAAAACAACAGCCAAATATTTATCATATATAAGTATTTGTATCATGATATTATATGAATTCATATTTATTCTTGATACAGATAGGCAAACATATATATATATATATATATATTTGTAATTGGCACATTTATGGCATCCAAACAATGTTGAAGAAAGTTTTTACCAATGAGAGGACTTTTTCTGGCAACTTCGAATGATATGATTTCCCTGTTCCTAGCCACAATTTATGCCCATTGTTATATATATACTCCGACGGATCTATACTTTGTACGGATAATCAAAATGTCCATTATAAATGATGATAAAGAATTGTGTGTTAAGTTGAAACCGAAGCAAAAAAATCTAAGCATTTCCAATCGGTTTTCCATATTTTTCCTCGAAAGGCTAAGATTAAATGCGAATTCGGGGACTAAAAGTCAACAAAAATAAATCAATTTAAGAGCATCACGTGATATTTTCATATCTGAAGAAAGTACCTGGTCAGGAGACGTGAAGTTTGGTGGCTGGTTAACATACGTCACAGGTTGTTCGAGTGGCGACGCTGTTTGGAAGAAGGAAAATGGTTTCGACGAAGTTATTCAATTTCTAAGTCATTAATACCTCCCCCAAAAATATGCTAGAAAGTGCTAGAAAGGCAAATTAATGGTCAAACATTTACATTTTTTCAGTATACCACAGATCATGGTTGGGTTTTACTTCCTTTAATTATAATTACGAATTTTAATTACAAATTACGGCGATTCGTGTGTAGAAGATGACTTAGCAATACTAAATATTTCTATTCATGATTTCACAAAAAAAAATTCATGCGATTAATGAAGATAAACGGACAACCATTATGAAACAATATAAATAGAATACATTCGAATCCAACTTATGATTTATGTATCTTCAAACTCATAATTCCTGTTGTGCGTAATGACAATAATGAGGCTTACATAATAGCTGGCTAAATAATATCAAATAAAAATAGCAAATTAAAAAGCAAAATGTGATGCTTTTTGAGACGACACATTATTCCCCTCACTATATTCTCCCTTCAGTTTATTTTTTCGTTATTGAAACACTTACTGCAGTCTTCATCACAATACATCGTTGGTGACACAACATCTGTCTTAGCTGCAAATGAATGAAGTAAGATGAAAGTTATCACGCAGAAAATAAAAGGTCCTTTGTAGTTTTAATAGAATTGAAATCATATCATGGTGGCTTAAAGCAAAGAATGTATGTAAAAAAATTACAGACAGATAGTTTGATTTTTACTTTAAGAAATGGTTAAACTGAGTTCAACATACTATAAACTTACAACTTACTAAAAGGTTACCCCTCGGGTACAAGGGCAAGGGGGGGTTCTTCCCCCATTCCTCCAACCTCCCTTCTTACCTCAAAGATTTCAGATATTTCTGAAAGGTATAGGGAACTCACTGTGGTAAAATGCATACAGTACAACGCCCTGAAGTGTAGCAGCTCCAATAACTATAGTAGAAAACGGAACATTAAGCCACATTGACCTGGAAAAATAGTGGGAAAATACAGTAAAAACACATGAAGTATCAGAGTATATAGTTACGCAATGGCATAATTATGATCGGTTCATTTTCAATTTATTAGCGTTAAAACAAATATTTGACTGAAGTGTAAAGTTTGGGCCTAAGTATACTAGTGATGAGAGATGTTAACGTCATTATTTATCTAACACCCCCTCCCCCCCCCTGGAGGGACATTTAGCTGACAGTTGAATGTATGTACCTGCTCTCACTTACCATTTAGCATCTTTCACGCTCCTTGCTGATAAAAACCTCTGCACGGCTGTCTGACTGATGCCATATATCGACAAAGTCGACCAAAAAGTTCCGATAACAACAGAGAGAAATGTTGTCCGTGTTGTTGGATCTACTGGAAAACTTGAAAAGGAAAAAATACGTTTTTAATGACTTTTTAATAATATGATACAGAACAAACTGCTTTATCGCGTCAAATATGGATATAACCATACACTTCACTAAACTGTTCTTGTGAGCTTTTCAATTCAAAACCGTGAGATTATTTTTGTCAGGTATCCTTTCAACTGCATGCCCGTTTAGTTTTAGCGTTGACTGCAAACAACATAGAACACTGCGAAACAACGTATATACTTAGTCTAAAGCCGTTTCGGATACACATTTAGAGAACATGATTTTCCTTAGTTAACGAAAAGTACCACACAGTACAACAAGTTATCGTCGAGGGACATCATAACTAAAGCATCATCTATCGACGAATCATGCATTATAAACAGAACAACTTCACAATGTCAGCAATATATCAATCAATCCAGTTATGGTTTATTTAGCAAATACAGACATTATATAAACGAGTCTTTGATCCGATGGGTAAAAAATGACTACTTTTTTCTCAGTCTGGACTTATACCTACCCCCCACCCCATGCCTTCCCTATCACATCCATGTTGTATTCTTCCGGCATCAATGAAAGAATAGCTCCCTCGCCTTTCTGTCCCCTCCCCTCCCAACCCCACTCCAACCCCAACCCCTCCCAAACTGATAATACGACTGAAAGTGTTCAGAAGGACTTCATGGAGACATCAAGGGGTAGATTATATGCAGCGACTTCTCTTGGCTAATCTGAGAAATAAAATAATCGAACAAATTTGAATGACTTACTTAAAGACTTCGAATCTGCCATCCTGTCGATTTATCTCCCAGACTTTCCCAAATCCTCCGGCTTCGATTAAACAGGACACAATAACCAGAATGGATGTGCCGGACATTACTATAGCCAGAAAAACATCAGTCCAAATAACGGCCTTGATACCGCCCTATGAATAAAAAATAACACTTTTATAGTTACCTTGGTGATTCTGGTATATAGGAATTGCAATTAATATATATATATATATATATATATATATATATATATATATATATATATATATATATATATATATATATAAATAAGCTATGTACGTTTCAACAAAAGAATATAGATTGCCTGAACTCAGATTTGCATATAACGATAGTGATGTCCTGCTGTTTGGTAGATCCTTGCAAACTACGAACTCTTGCAAAACCAGCCAAAATAAAGAAAAAACCATTAAGCAACTCAGACTTATCCATCCAAGCCAATCCAATATGAAATCACCTTACTAAGCCACATGAAACAGCGGTTAGAGCACCCCGCCCCCCCCCTCAACCCCACCATACATCAACACCCTCCTGTTGCCCAAGCATTCAGTAGATTCAATATTTAATTTACAAAATTCTCTTGGCACACAAACTTTGTAATAATATGCAAGTGGTGTGGAGCGAAGACTTCCGTGGCTCTTTGTTTATCTCAGGTTTGAGAAATTTGGAAATGAGGTTTAGTTACTTTCAGTTATTATTTTGTATTTGTTTTTATTTTTTATGCTACACTGCTTTGATGTTGAACTGATTCCTTCTCCTATCTCAGTATTATAGAAAGTGGTCTGCGTGTGCTGACGTCCGCCGTACGGGGAAATTAAGTGGCCGTTCGAGCAAGGGTTGACGTCATCAAAGCTAACTAATTCAGAGAAAACCAATCGACATTGCAGCGTACTAAACCAGACTAGAACTTCCCAGTCAATGCAAACAATAAACCATATCATACCAACACACGAAATAAGAGTAACTCAAGCTAAATCAAACCATAAATAAATTAAAAAAAACAATATTGGGGCAATGTACTTATCCAAATCAAGTGAATTTTCGAAAATTTATGTTAACAAAGCTAGGAACAAGCCATTTAGATAGGCATTGGACAAATGCGTTTGTTTTCACTTCGGCTGAGCAGTATATAATTTTTTGATATTACACCTCGTTATCAGTTTAAGATTAATCGATAATCGATACTCTTGTCACAGGGAAATACATTGAACTTGTAAAGATAATTACCATAGTAGTGTAGAATGTACAGACGAGACCTGTTGTTACAATCACGATCCACAAGTTGAGATTTGTTACTAAAAAAGAAGAAATAAACTCGAGTTCTCTTTTGCGTGATCATCAGAATAAAATCGTCAGAAAATAAGTCATTCATGTAAATACACGGGTGTTTGTTTAGGTAAGAGGGGAACTTTCTCGGGGAGGGAGGGTAGTTATTTACACGGTAGGCCTACGGTTAATACACGGGCTGCTGTTCAGGTGAGAATAACACTCTCAGTCGTGTAGGACAGTCATTCAAACGTTACACACAGAGGAGATTCTTCTGGTGACAGGGGTACTTTTTCGGTGAGTGATACAATGTATAGTCATAACACCGTGTTGTGCCAGTATGATGACCTATTAAAGTGACAGGGTCGACCCACTCCCCCCCCCCCGCCCCGCCACCATCCTGTACACCATCTCGTATGCATGCCATTGTACATTTAGTCCCGTAATGTTATATATCAGAAACCTATACCGTAAATGTTATTAGTGAGTTGAAGCAGTATATGATTAGCATAACGAATAGCAGTCTTGAATAACTTTTGAAGCGTGTAATACCTAAACATAGTATTTTTCCAATAGTGTTCTTTTGTATTTCTCAACCCCACTCCACCCCTACCCCTACCTCCACCCCAGTGGCGGAGCGTCAGTACAGTCAGGGGCGGATGCCCCCCCCCCCCCTGACGGACTCAAATGGACTGCTGGCGCCCTTTTCAGCTCTTTACCACTTTTTACTTATTCGCGATTATTGACTTTTTTATTGCGCTCATATCTACCTATTGACATTTGTCACATTTTGTTGGTGTAATTTCGCGATGACACCTATTTATTCTTCGTTTATCTGCAAATTAGCCAGACCCGGAAAGGGTCATTTCCGGCGGTCTAGGGAGTATCTTTACTCAAAAAATTTCTGTACGCTATGCGCCAACCTGTGGTGGCGCTCTGCTTAGATAGTGTCGAAAGCGCCCCTACAGACCATTCTCGCCCCTGCTGACCAATACCCCTAGCTCTGCCACTGCTCCACCCCACCCCACTCTTAAACCAGCATCACCTTATCTCGCACTTACAGGACATCATAGGTCCCTGCCTATGTAACTGCTCCATGTAATAACGTACAAGACATCAACCCGCACTGGGGGGTGAGGAGCATCGAGTAACATAAAACAGTGCTTTTTTGTCATGAAAGATCATCATACCTGCGTTCACTACTAGTGCTGGTGTGTAAGACACAATAGCAACGTAAAACAGTGTCTGTAGAAGAAAACAGAGCGCTCCTAGTAACCTCATCGGAAATCCGTATCGTAAATAGAAATACTGAAAATAAAGAGATAAAAACCAAAATTCATCATCTAACTGACGACGACATCTATCTATACATCTTCTTTAACTTGAGCTATTAATTGCGAGATACCCTCTAGCTTACTTAGTCGAAACTTCGCGTCGGAAAATTGAAGCAATGTTTTCCGTATAGGTGTTTGCAAGAATGTGCGCCCTGTTCCGCTTCTTAAAATCAATATCGCGATTATGCGTGTAACTGCCTCTGCATATCCCTATAGTTACTAAAAGCTCGACACGAGCAATAAAGGAAATTTATCTTCATCAGGAGTTCATGAAACTAACTGTACAGAACGTTGATGTGTTATTCTTAGTGTAGCCACCAATCTTCATTTTCTTTTACTTTAATAATAGAAACTTATACGCGCTTAGTCGTCCATTTCCTTGAAGTCACAAGTGATTTTTGTTCATTGCTGAAGATGATTCACATAGATATGTAGAGAAGCCACACATGTATATTACAATCAACAGTAAAACATATTATCGCTTACAGTCTATTAGGTCTTAACTCAGCTGATATACTTTGACTAGAGATAAATGAGTTTTATCTTAATGGAATGTCGGTGTCAGAAAATGTTAAAGGTGGCGTGTCTAATACTCGTTACATTTGCACACACTGCGTTCGATAAATGTATCTACAATTTTGTTCTTTTGAAATTTAGACTGGTTAAGACATAATCGTGCAGTAGGGTTCACGCAGACCGGTTTAAACTATCTGTTCAAATATGGGTTTTGCGGAGGAGCATGTGTAAAAATATATATATATTTATAAAAATAATTAAATGCATTGATGATCCTAGTATCGCGAGGTAAGCCCATCCACCGATAATTTATTTCCCTTTAGTTTACCTATGAATGTTTGAACAAATATACACTTCAAGTTAATGGGCACTACAGTTAATGTGAGTTCTCACTTTGCATGAGATATTATCTTAAGTATATGCTTTTATCCAATGGTCCACAAATGTTGTACGGCGTATGTCATATCACCAGAAAGGTGCAATTTATTAATAAATAAATATATTATAGTTCATGAACGAAAGAAAAATACGCATCAGTCATAATTCTTATAGGCAAAATATATGCTAGGCCTTTGTTTATGCATACTTATAGCATGGTAGGCTGTTTCTAATTTATGACATGTTTTGGAAACAAACAGCTTTTTACATGTTAAATTATTACGATTCAGGATTCGGGGTCAATATAACAAGTTCGAATTTGTTGCAAAATATATAAATAATTTTTAAAAACGACTATACTCCATTCTTATTTTTACATGAGCACTATGAAATCTCTGAACTCTATGTGTATACACGGATTCACAAACATATCCCACGATCTCTTTATTTTCTGAGCCGGCCAACCACGTACTCTATGTGTCTTACATTGAAAATACAACGACCTTCGTCAATTTTCTGACGTCACAACATATAGTTGAGGGGGTATGAAGTTTATTATAACTTTATTTAGCATATGTTCTTCTCCGTGTGAAACAGAAGTATTGACAGGGAAATGGTCAAATTGACTCTAAATTGATTTTCATTTCAAATCTGTTAGCTTGGCATTCCTTAACAATATATAATAATTAACCAAAAGAAAGAGGAATGAATTTCTCTGTTTTAAATCTGAGTGCGATCAAGGTTTAACACGATGATAACAACTAATTCATAAACTAATATTTTTCTACCTCCTGTTTAGGTATTATAGAAAAAGCGATGATTTTCCTGATACTTCAAAGTTAATAAAACAAAAATTACAGCGATAAAATTCCCACCTTGCTGACTCTAAGATGTTTATTAACCAAAGACGGATTTTATTTGGATGTATTTTTTTTATGACATATTCGTCAATATCGCTGATTACGTTTTCATCATAAACATTGATGTCTATTGATAGTAACATATGGCGCAAACGATTTTTGTGTACAACGTTAAATTACCGAAGGTCAAAGTTCATCCAATTTATTAGTAAGTACAATAGAGTTCAACACACTGTGTGGGGATATCTGGCTCCGTTCAGGTTACAGTTATATCACCAGGGTTCATAGTGCGCAATCCTAGCCTTCCTGAATATGAAAGAATTTTCCCTTTTCAAATTAAATGGTTCTGTTGAGAATATTATATTATATATATTACTCAACCAGGTACGATAAAATACGTGTTTGAATGTGATATTTTTTTTAAAGGGTGATTTAGGCACAAAATTGATATTGATATATGTGGACAGTTTGAACCACTGTTATCAATCCATGCTATTTTCTCTTCCACTTTTAAGTTTTGGCAAATTGATCCTTTAAGCCACCCGATACACACAGAAAACACAGTATCTACTGTAAATCTTGAAAGTTTTGTACCAAAGTAAAACTGGATCGTGCTGATAAATCAGTAGCATGTGCTATTTAGAATTACAGTAAGAACTTTTGATATGTGTAATCCCAACAAGTCAAGTTTGATGTATTTGTTGGGATTATACAACATATCCTCAGTTCTTACTGTAATCCTAATAGCACATACTACCGATTTATCAGTTTTTATGCATGAGCACGATACAGCTTTTAATGTGGTACAATAGTAACTGAAATCTCAGTGTGGATCGGTTGTTTAAACAATTGGGGTTCATCAATTAAAATGACTGGAACATACAGTCTAATACACACACCATTAGGTGGTCAGTTCAGAAGAAACACACAACTCGATGCGAGAACATACAACGTTATGGCCTCAAATGACAAGTATACAATGTTTAATCAATTTGGACAAGGACAAAGGGTGTTTAATGCCATTTAAGGGTGCCCTGTTGTACAAATGAAGATAAAAGAACAGGGTTCGGTTGAGTTCTAGAAATTACAAAACATTGGATGAAAATTAACAATTTTGGCTGCACTGAGGAGCCGAAGTCATCATCAAGTTACCGTTAAAGGAGCCTTCCATAAACTTTGCCAGCACTCCAATGTGTCTTGTTTCTTGGACTATGACACATATTAAGTCTAAAATTCTTCAGGAAGACACGCCCCTTAAAGTAAAGGCTTACACTTTT
Source organism: Apostichopus japonicus (assembly GCF_037975245.1). Lineage (NCBI taxonomy): Eukaryota > Metazoa > Echinodermata > Holothuroidea > Aspidochirotida > Stichopodidae > Apostichopus > Apostichopus japonicus. The sequence goes on from NC_092568.1 coordinate 5,355,474, forward strand.
ATACAAAGATCTTTAAAATTCATTTATATAAAAGTAATGTATTATCCAATTTCTGTTTCTTAAGCCAATTTCCGCATCTAAGCATATTCACTTGAGAAATCGATGCTCACCTGATATGCTGTGGTAATTCTAATCCGTTAAATACCGGTATGTGATAAGATATCAAGGCTCACCTGATATGCGGTGGTGATCTCTAAACCGTAAAAAACCGGTATGTGCTAAGATATCAAGGCTGACCTGATATGCGGTTTGTGATCTAAGAACAATAAAATATCGATATGATGGCTTCAGATATCAAGGCTCACCTGATATGCAGTGGTGATCTCTAAACCGTAAAATACCGGTATGAGGATTTCAGATATCACCAGAGTAGATGGTATGGTCTGTAACCCAATGAGTAGATAATGTCCTCCAAAGAAGTAGGTCTCAGCTGCATAACCCAACAAGGTAATAGGAGAAATGAAGGAGGCCAGAATAGTCAGTGCAATCGGCAAACTGAAGATACTGCGATCGGCTAAGAAGAAACTATAATAAATTAAGAGAAAAGAGAGTTACTAGAGAACAAAGGCCCTATCACAATCAAGATTCACCAGCACAGAGAATACTTTCACCCATCACAAGATAATTCTTAGTAAACACAGAGCTATAACTTGGGGCGTATGCATGGGCGCACTGAAGCCTAAGGAGCGTACGTATATATGAAGGCAGAAAAGTATAAAGGGCGTAGAAATGTACACCCGGGGGTGTGTTCACACGTTTCAAGACGTTAAACATCAATTGATCATTTCAGACGAGGAAGCTGGAAGATGTGTTTACAGTAAATTATGAATTTATTCTAAACGAGGCTTAAATGAGTTTGGTAAAAATATACAGGCGGTATTTCACAAAGTAGACAAACGGTTAAGGTACCGGTAGTTTAAAAAAATAGGATTCAAATAGTTCATACGTTTTACTTAGGCCTATATGATTACAATATATAGTATTACATTGACTAATGTATAATTTTAAGCAGTGCTTCTATGTATGGCGCTCTTTGCTTTGACCAAAAACCGCAACTAACGAGCATCCATATTGTATCGGAGAGAAAGAGAAAGAGTATCGGAGAGAAACAGTTCATAAAAAAAGTTGATTATTTTCAGAAACAGCGAATGAACGCGTACAATATGTACAAGGATGTAACTAGTATGACCTTCGGGTAGTAGTGGGTCTTCTTTTCGCCATTCCGTGATAAATTCCCATTCCAGTTAGGATCAGAAGCATCAATGCCATCACTACGTAATCAACCGGACTAAGAGAGTTAAAGGAAGATCCAGCCATCTTGGTGATCTGTGAAAATCACCATTTAAAAATAAAACATATTTCTTGGCCTTCTCTGGAAAATTATGTCTGTTTAGTGAAGGGGAGATGACTTGACATTTATGTGTCTTGGGCGGGTGGGGAAGGTTCAAGCGCTCGCCTATTACCAGGTAGCTGTAATTCAGTACAGAAGCCCCCGTTGCAACACACCGTCGTAGCTATAAGTTTACATCTAATTTGCTACCTATTTTACTGCTTATTCGTAAAACGATGAACTATAAATGCGGCTGTCAGCTTGTAAGAAAGATATGACATGTGGGATTGAAGTGGGAGTAGGGTAGAAGGCCCGAATGTGGTTAAAAACTGCTCCGTAACGAGTTATGATAATTGTTATGTTGTAATATTCTGTAATATTTTAGCTATAAATGGATAATAGTAAATTAAAATAAAAGTATGTATATACCTTACCTATGTGAACTGTTTGAGGTCTCTATACTGCACTATTCGATTAATAACTGTGATGTCACTTAAACAGCGCACTCTGAGCATTATTATCATCACCCATATAGCCCGTTCTCTGTGGTGGTCAAGAAGAGAGAGCTGCGTATTTTGCGGGCTGTAAATGGCGTTACGCGGCTCCGATCTACAACGGTATATTGAGCTTCGTGCAGTTTACCAACCTAGTATAGTCTGTCATAAGAAGAAGCTGGTTGTATACGATTCTACTTGTTTGGTAAACCCTGGCTGGGCCATTGTGTGTATTGAATCATTTCTAACTCCACAAAATAAGTTATCTTTAGCGTTCCATCTTATTTAAAAGTTATAAAAGTTTACGGTAAAGTAAATAAATTGTATGTGATAGGAGATGTATAAAGATAAAGCCATCGATTATGCTTTGAAGGACTTGAACGCCGTAACCTGAGCATCACCAAAGGGGACTCGAGTTTGTCAATAAAGAGATTGTACACACACACCCACACACACACACAAACGATGCTGTACCAAAACAATACTGGAATCAACTCAGGCTGTAAACATTGTGATACAAATATTAAACTTGAAGTGATCGAGACTTCATTTGGGGTCATGATGGTGACAGCAGAAGAATGCTCACGCAAATTAATATTAACAATAAACTTTAAAGCGTAATACTTAAAAGGGCATGAAATGTTGAAAGCGAACAGCGACATAATATAAACAAAACTACTTTTCTGAGAGAAAATTGAATTATGTTAACACAATTCATAAATCTGGAGAGAAGTTTTCCCGCGGCAGGCAAACGAGGAATCTGGCATTCGTTGTCGTCTATAGGAGTAAAAATTGCACTTTTCGAAGGATAGATAAGATCTAACAGGACTTATACTCCTCGATATAAAAACAAAGCTATTTTAACATAATTTTATATATTGGTGGATGGGCAGGCGGTGAATAATTACTTAATTAAAATGAGGCAATTTGGAGATGATAACTAATATTAAATTGTACCATCATGTATTTATTTACAGATGAGTAGAAGTATGGAACTAGTCTATATTGATTTTTATTATAGTTTGGAGACGGTACCTATAAGATACGTCAAAGGAACTAAATTTTAACATAAATTTACACACATTATTTTATAATTGTATTCAAAACTTTTAGTTTTATTTCTGGAGACCTTTCCGGAGCAAAGGAAGATATCCTAATTGATATTTTACTAATTAATGTTAAGGTGGGTGGATTCTGCTATCAGCTGGGTGAACAATTGCCTAATCTGGGTTCATATGCCGTCTACAGGGTTAGTTACACATTTAAGCCAAAGCTTGGTAATGGTTTACGCAGGCGGTTGACTGTCATATGCTCCTATATAGGTCCAGTGGCGTCGCCAAGGGGGGGGGGGCCAGGGGGGCACGTGCCCCCCTAAAAACCTGGTGCCCCCCCCCGAGTGCCCCCCATCTGAGATTTGGGTTGGTAAAAAAATATATATACATTTGTTATATTCAACTCCCATCATCTGAGTTGGTTTTTCATAAGGACAAAGAAGCACAGTAATTCGTATTTTCTTCAAATGAGCTGCGAAAAAATGAACAAGTTTATCCTTGAACGTCGGGTATCGAAGTCGTAACCCGCGCCATCACAACAGGTGTCGATATTTACATTGAATGTGTCAGTGCTCACGCCATACCAGCGGATATACAAGTCCGCTTCGCGAGCTACATGACTGTGAGAAGGGAGGGTACTGCAATATGTTGCCTTGGTCTGAGGTTGACAGGTTAGGAGCTGACGAAATGTGAGAATGTGAGGGTCCGTAGGCACCATACTTACATATATTTGTGGACTCATATATTAACCTTGTTGTGTAGGGGGTCCAGAGGTCATTTGAGGTCAGATGCTTGTAGGAACAAATGGCGAATGTTCACACCTGCATACTGAGCCATACTCGATGTGTGATCAAACTTTGGATTGCATGGTGAGATCCCTGATAGGAGCCAATAACGATGCTGGAACCTGTTACATCTTAATAGATAATGGCGAAAACGAGAAGGAAAAGAAAGGAGTCGGGGTCATGCACACATTAATTCAACAAATGTAGGTTCTATTGATAGGGTTAGGCATAATATCGACAGCATGTGGTTCATATCCTCTGCAAAATTCTGCGCCTTGTTAAAATCATTACCTCAAAAATAGCAATTTCTGGAGATATCTTCAGATCGAATTTAGCATCAAATGTGGCAGCATTTTGCATCTAGCCCATCCTCCGTATGCGAAAATTTTCCAAAGGGGAGGGGTGGGGGCAGTGGCGGCGGAACCAAGGGGGGCCCTTACTACACTCAAAAACGTCTTTGCGAGTACACTACGAGTAATAGCTACTCTCTTAAAACACCATCGAATATACAACTTACAATGTTTTTACAGACTTTTACGTGCAATCTGAGAAATTGCAGGCTTGAGACCCATATTTTAGGGCTAGGTATTCGCAGCATAAAACACTCGGGAAGTGCCGTTTCCGGCCATCTGGGGGTTTGAAAAACCCAAAATTTTCTTTTACGCTCCGCGCCAACCGATGGTGGCGCTCCGCTTAGATTGTCTCTGCACATTAGTCCCCCCCCCAATAATTTTCCCGTTCCGCCGCGCCTGGAGGGGCACCCCCTCCCCTTAGACCCCTCCCCAGGACATTGATCCGTATCTACCTAAGTGCCCCCCCCATCAAATGCTGGTGCCCCCCAGACTGAAAAGTCTGGTGACGCCACTGTATAGGTCACGCACCACAATTTATTGTTACATTGACTTACACACTAAACTCGTCACTCTCAAGACCTGCCAAAGCATAGATAGAAGTTTTCAACTGGTATATCCTACCCACCACATGATAGCTGTGTTCTAGTGGCCTATTATGGCACTTGCAAACTTCCACATCATGACCGTTTAGATTTTGAGCTATGAAGAGGAGCAAGTTTAGCACACTGAACCCCACCCTTCCATCTGCTCGCTCGGAGTAATATCAACATTCATCCAAAGATTTTCTAAAATTGTTTATACCACCTTCGATCCTCCCTATTTTCACACCATCTGTACTTTAAATCATGCTCTTTCAAATAAAGGCAGAACAAACAATGATTGTAACTGATAATATGATTAAACAAGCATTACATAAGGTACTTTTACCTCTTTTCTCCGACAATGGCTCTCGAGCGGATGTACACTACTCTAATTGTGGTGCGGTCGGTCAGTATATTTCAACTGGTGGCGCACTTGTTCGTCTGGTTTCAGATATTCGGATGTATCGGGGGTTTAAGAGAGCAGTATATGGATACGATTCTGTCGGATTTAAGACACTATATAAGACAAATCTGGAAAAGTTTAATGAAGTTTAATGCACAGAGCGTAAATTAAGTTAAAATTTTACAGTGCGGAACTATAAGAGGAAAGTGTAGTAAGAGTTGGGACTTAGGAGTAGGATGTGTTGGTAATGCAAAGCTAAACGGTATACTAGTCACATAAAGAGTCTGGTGAAGAGCATATTGATTGTAAATCTGTTCATTAACAAGTACATTCAAGTATAAGAATACACACACACACACATTTATATATATATATATATATATATATATATATATATATATATATATATATATCAACCTTCTTGAAATTCTGGAGTATAAAGTGACAGAAACTAGAGCGTTTTCAAAGAAGCAAGAAGAAAAAACATTACAGAACTCACAAAGTTACATAAATGGTACATAATATACAGGTACCACATTTTGAACACTTTAAAAGACACACTTTAATTAAAGCGACTGCTAGCTATATTACTGTTCTTGCTTAAACGGAAGACAGTCGTTTGATGCCAAACTTGCACGTTGCGAAATAGAGGTCAAACCTAGTCAGTCTCTTAAACTTCAGTAAGTCGATAAATGGGATCGTTCCGCCACCCCCACTTGCCTCTGGATCCGTCTAATAGTTAGTCATCATGCGACAAGAACAAACTAGTAGAGATATTGACAAACTAGTAGAGATATTGGAAACGTTGTTTCCCAACTGCTGAGTCATGAAGTCAATACATACTACTCTTGAAGAATGTTGCGTATTTCGATCGGATCCTTATACTTCTCAGTTGACACAATGCCATCACAAGCACTACCACAAATGGTTATTGTTTGTCACATGTCACCGGCTCATTACGCAAATAAACTATAGCCTATATTGATACGTGCCACCTCACCGTTTTGTTTGTTTGTTTTTGTTGTTGTTTTTGCAGAAATAAAGCTTTTTCACCGGAATCGTGATATCGACATCATAAATCAATGAATATACTCCACCTAAAATTCTGACCGTACGATCCCTTTAAGCCTGTCTGAAGCTGAAGAAGAAGACTTTTTTATTCCACGAGTGAAGAGAGCAAAGAATACTGCGCAGACACACATAAAGATAGCTAAACGGATAGATAGACTGACAGATTATAGACAAACAGACGACTGGCTTCCTCTGATGATCGAGTCGTATATACCACATTTATATGTATTATCTTAGAGTATAGGCGTACTTTATCAGCATAATCTCCATGAGTTGACACGTTAGGCTATGAATCACCAAAGGATACGTAATCGTGGCATATTAACGATCTACGAAATAAAACAACAGAGCGGTTTGACAAACAGGGGCATGACATTATTTACAGTGTATGAAATGGATAGCTTCATCTGTTAGCCTTCATTGCGGACGTTTATTAGCTCATTTGCATACACAGATTGGTGTAGGTGTATATAGCCATATAGTATACTAAGCATGTAGCTAACTTCGATAATCGGTATGCCAAGGATAAACAAATAGATGAGTTTTCAAACATGTTCCCTTGTGCGCATGCGTGTGTATAATATACGTTCACCATGATGATATTCTTGGCTATAATGCAACATTACACGAGAATACTTTCGAGAAAGAGAAAAGGACAAATGACACATAACTCAAAGTGCCATAAACGATACGCCGGGAAGCTGAAAACACAGCACCTCATGCCGAAATGTACCTAATGTCAACATCTTCCTCCACCCCACCCCCACCTCCCGCGCCCCTCCCCCAATTCCAATTCCATTCTCTTTTGTTTCGAACCTAAATATGTCGTGAATCATTGTCACAACACCGTCTCTATATAGGCCTACGTCTGAATTACGATTTCAAACCGGTATTTTATGTCGTAAGGTTTCGATAAAGTTAACAATCAAAGCAGCTAAAGGTCACATGTATGATCTATACAGACATGGTTCGGTAGAAATATTCTCCAATCGGTAAATCACTCTGCTGTCGTTCATGAAAACGGTGATTGTATAGTGGAAGTGGAACTGACACATAACTATGCTATGTTTGTATGCATGTACACTTACTGACTCAGAAGCTAGAGAATATCGTACCATTGAAAGTTATCTTTTTCTTTACCGGTAAGTTAGTCTTAATTTTTGTCGAGTCATCTTCTCATATATCATAAAAACAAATATATCAACAATAAAAATCTGACAAGATGAAATGAGACTCGTACTCATAAAAAGAAACTGGTTACAATTGTTTCTCGGTTGTTTATAATAGATTCATTAAAGTCAGATTACTGGTGATAAGGTCAATAAAAACAACAGATCTCAGAATCTTTAGTATTATCATCTCAAACGTGTTTGCACTTTAAACGGTTATAAAAGTTGTGTATATGGTTCAGACATTGTTTCTATTTATATATATGTATAACTATATTGGACATGAATATAAAAACAAACGCCAGTCAACTGTGTTATATCATAAACTATTTCCACCGTACATCTTAGCATAAGTCTCTTTGGTAACTGCTTTCAACTGAGACGAATCAAGCTGCAGTAACCAAATCAAGCGTTTTAGACTCGGAACGGTGTATTCTTCATGTAAGTGTATAGCTATTAAGTCTATAGTTTGCAGACAGTCGTATAGAGAAATATTTCTTCCTGCAGTCGTTTAGGAATTGACTAACACATTTGATGGTGATTTACTTAGCTTGAGAACATGTATATAATTGTGTGTATATCTATACATGTATGAGTGCACTTACAAAATGGCTGTCTGATTTTTCGACTTCGTAGCAATATTTATGATCCTGTTGAACAGATTTTAATAATCTGTCGAAGTAAGAGGCAGACATTGCAGTTAGTCAGAAAGAGTGGGTTTCATATGCTTGGTTATAAGTTGTATCCATGTAGGTACTACATGGTCCTGGTACACTTTTAGAACGTATGCGTGGTAGGTTATGTTACATATAGACGCAGACTGCCTGATAACCTATTCTACAGTGTTTTTTAGTTATAGTTGTACACGTTTTTCATGTTTTATGCGTTCTTCAACAAGCTGTACTGCCAAGTACGTCTCTGCTATGAAGCGTTGAACGTTTGGGACTAAGTATATACTTCGCCCTTAAGATCGCTGCATAAAGGTAGTCTATACACAAACGCTCGTGGTAGAAACATAAGGAGAAACACGTCGCACACATTCACACATTCACAACGTTATAATTCCTATAGAATTCGGACAGAAGTTTGCAATATCCATTAACATCTATAGCATGGTCATCAACATGTTCTACGTTTGCTAAACTTTCTTCAGCCTCTTCTGATCCTGTCGTGCATATATAGCCTGACAGAATTGTCTAACCACATTGTGACGTCATCTCAATATCAAGATGGCCGAGTACGAGTCGAATCCACTGAGTGTGGTGGATTACATCGTGTTAGCGTTGCTTCTTATACTATTAATCGGAATGGGAATATACCATGGCATGGCCAAACGAAGACCTACCACAACAAGGAGGTAAGATGTTGGAAAAAATAAGTTGATACAGCTTTATCAATCCTACACTTGTGTATGGAAGATGGATATAAGAACATCTTGTACTATGCACAGATCTGAGATAAGCGGTACAGTGTTCATGTGAACTATAACAATGTTACGATAAATAAATTAGTGGATGCGCATATAAACAATGTATAGTGTTACACGCATATACATTGTTGTTTAGGTTACGTCAGAGTTGTGGAAACAGGGGAATGCAAAAATGTCATGATATTTTAGTGAATATTTTATCAATTTTAACCAAATTGAATTATTTGAACTTTTGTCAACAGTTGATGATTTCTTGACTTTTTGAGAAGTGAGCAAGTCGTGCTTAAGTTAGTTTCTTAATATATTTCATAAGTTCAACGTTTTGCTGCAAAATTCATCAGCGAATCAGTAACACAACAGTTACAGAGATTTAGTTATTCAACAATTATTCAACAATTATTCGACAGTTATTCAACAATTCCCTAAACAGGTTGCATTCATTAAACATGGATGTTATTAATGAGACAAATCATAACAAAATAAGCAAATGATCAAGTTTCTGTAGAGCGTCAAATTAATAACTTCGAAGTGAGTAGGCCTAAGTGGATATTTTGCAGAAAAATATTGAATTTGTAAGTATATGAGAAACAACTCACGACCCAACCAGTTTTCAATGTGTACATGTCCTGAATCTCTGAAGGGCGCATGTTGTAAGTTTACAGAACTATGCACACAGGCTTACGTGCATAATTTAACAATTCAATTCGGTTAATTAAAATGGCATACATAAATCACCTTGCACTATGCCTCCAGAAAGAGTTTACTTTTGTCATGCGCGGATCGAGGTGGGTGTGGGGGTACATCCATCCCGCCACCAGTTTCAACCTGACTTTAAAATTCAAACGTAGTTAGTAGCTCAACGTTACGCGTAGACCTAATTATAAATCTAATTTATAATTTAAATATGCCTCTAGTCAGAATGCACCACTTGACATATTTTCAATTCCCTCCCTCCCCCCGCCCCTCCCCCATGGGCTATATCCCCTCCTGACCCGAGCCAGCAATTCTGAGTTGGAGAAACCCTACCAATTTTAGGAGGGATACCAACAATCTAGGCAGGGGCACAATACCTGTCTCCTGTAACTTGTGAAGTGTTTGAATATATGATGCATGGTGGCTCAGATGGGGGGGGGGGCAGTCTGCATGGGGGAGGGGTTTCCCGTTGCTGACTAAGGGCCTGATCCCCTCCTTTATAAAATCTGGATTATTAAATCCTGAAGCAAATGTTGCTAGTATAGCATTCTAATTTTCATACATAACTCTGGGGAAGACACAGGTATGAGGGAAGGAATACGGTATTAAACCTGTAACGCATAGTCGTGTGACGTCAAATCACATCAAATGAGAAGACAGCCAATCAACGTTGAGTAATACACAGATAAATACTGAATATTCATGTTGTCATTCCACATTTACCCAGGCTTATTGATGTTAGAAAACAAACTTTGTTTTTATTGATATAGCATATTAACTGATAGCGATAAATATATCTATGTTAAATATTTGCATCAGCAATACTACAACATGTTTTTTAGGCAAATTTGTAAGAGAGAGAAATATAGAGAATGAAGACTTTATTAGAGACCAAATTGTTTGCTGATCGTTTGATAAAATTCCAATTTTAATTGACAACATTCATTACGTAATAAATTGCAATTTGGCTACAGCGTTTCAATCACTAACTTGATTTTAGTTCTTGAACGCTACTATATAGTCCAACGTATAAATCAAGGGAAAAACAAAAGTTTTCATCTTTACTTGAGAAATTGAGATGAAACTGAACTAGTCAAGTTAGTGTCCTACTTTATACACTCTTAAAACGTTGGGCAAAAATTTGTTGGGTAGAGATGTTTTAAGAAAATGTTGGTTAATTCTTTAACCATTATGGGTAAAATGGTGTTGGAAACATTTACCCAACGTTTATCCTGCATATATACGAGTCCATTTGCCCAACGTCTGAGCAATGTTCCCGCCAAAATATTGTCGTACAAGTCGCACTGCAATGTGATCATTGCGTACGTACATCCGTATACTAACCACGCTGGAGTACTAGTGAAGGCATGTTGCGCGCTACGACGTTATAACAGCACACTTCTACTAGATACGGTACATACGATCGAATTGCAATAGAATATTCTTGAGTATATTCATGAGTATATTTTGAATTATGTCTTTCTCGTCGCCGGTTGATGATGGTGATGTGTTGACACTTTAACGAAGTTGGGGGTAGAAGACTTGAAGGAATCATTTGAAGGTATAGTATAATGTATTCATACCCCCAAACGGATTGGCTAGTATTACTCGGCCTAGCCTAACGTTTGGCTGTGTCCGTCTACATACTTGGCAATTTCCAAACGTTAGGTCAACAGTATATATTGTGTTCTTAGCCCAGACTAGCCCGTGTGTAGGCTAGGCCTAACTCTGCTGCACAAGATAGAGCGCGCTTCGCGTGTACGTTAGGCTACGGAGGTATAACGTTATGCTTGTGTTTGGCGTGGGATAAGTAATATTGATGATACTTGACCAGTCCTAGTCTCACATTTGTCAGTTTTCTGAACAAAGTTAAGAAAACTATTAAGATGTCACTAAGGATAGGCCTAACTTAGTCCACTTCATACTAGCTTGCAGAAAATTCCTAGTTTGAGTGTCATATATTACTTACTATTACAAATATAGTTGTGTCATATATTACAAATATAACTTAAATAAATGCTAGTATTGCCTGGGCCATGTTGATCACATTTGTATAAATAGTTTCTCGTCCTAACTGTTCAGAAAAAGTGAGGGTGCAGGCAACTAACCTACAGAGAGTGCGACCAGAAGTGGAATTTCTGTGGTAAAAATTTGGGTAATTTGGTTGTTCAAATTTGAAAATTAAAAAAGGGAAGGAAATTGACCCAGTGGGCAAAAGGATGCAGGCAGGACAAGAAACTACTAATTTATACCCCGCCTAATTAGTATTACAAATGTTGATTTTTTTGGGGCTCACAATATTCATAAATTTATGGTTTAAGTGTAGATCCTACGTCTGCAAAATTTCCACAAAATTGGTACAGTAGGCGTATCTGTAGGCCCGAGACTATATATGTGATCAGAAAGACAAGATTTTGACATGTAAAAATATGTCTCCTCCTTCTATCATTTTCTTTTTCAGGTATAAATGAATTGAGTGTTTAAACTTAAAGGGGCCTAGATGCTAAGGCTAGGTGTATGCATTTATCCAAAATATTAAAACCATAATGAACTTTCGATGACCTTTTGGTTTGGTTAACCAAGTTGTTTGGCATAATAAAAAAATTGTTTGGTAATTTTGCATTGATATATTTTATATATTTCATCACTTTGCTGGCTCACAGCCAAATATCTGACCGGTGGTAATCATGTATCATAGTCAGGAAATGAAAAAAAAAAAAACATTTCCATTTAGAAGGGTGTTATGGAGGGTAATGTAGTTCTTTGAAAAAACATTTTTGGCCCAAACTGTGTCATTTGGGTATGAAAAACGGTTTTAACTTTCTTCACAATAACCACATACAGTCATGTAGATTTTAAGACTCTATCTGCTTACATTGAAAAACATAAAAAAATCACTACTTGACGAAGGTGCAACAATTTTTTTAATGAATTCTTTCCTCCCTTTATTGCTTTTTGGCACTGTTTTGATTTTAAAACTTTATGCTATTTTCTTTAAATGCTAGTTTTTTGTTGTTGTTATTTCAGAGAATGAGATAGACAATGCTGCATTGTCCTTGTTGGATGAAGGTACTATAAAGGAGCTCATACCAAAGATTGGCACCAGGATGAAATTTTTGAAGGGTTGGTGACAGAAGGTACTTTAAAGAAACTAAATGGGATATACATTTTCAAGTGTCTCAGGGTTGTAGATGGCAACATTAGGACTTATTTCTTTCACTTGAAACATGCCCATGGCATTAATGCTCAACATAGGTCAAATACTATTTGTAGTCAGGAAAACTGTAAATTAAAATTTGGAACATGCTATGGTTAAAAAAGGCATCTGCTCACAAAACATAGTTTGCCATCTGAACTAACAGTAAATAAAAACAATGTTCATGGAAGAAACTGAGAGTGGCGATGATGCATATTCATGCGGTGACATAGAAGATAAAGATCTTGAAATTGACCAAAGTAATGACCCTGCTGCAATTTTCATTGAGAGATTGAAAGCCTCAAATATACCATCATCACTTGTACAGACCATTTTTTTGTGACACAAAAGAATTGATAGGCAATTTTGTTGATGATGTGGAGAAACATATATCAGATATTTTATAGTGATGAATGTTCTTACCTAAAACAAAAGGGTAAATAACCCATTTTATGTGCCAAGGAATTACAAAACTTCTAGGTTTTATATTTAAATTTGGCCTTGTTCCCATTACAGGTACTGTGGTCCAATTTATGTACATGCAATGCTCTTTTGAGAAATGTTACATGTTCTTACGTAATACACACTAACTGGAACAGGGAAAAGGAGATAAGTAACAGGGAAACTTTAGCACTCCAAAACTGGATGAAAAGCTGTGGATGGCATTATTAAACCTTTGTTGAGAAAAATGACCCATAAAACTTAAGTACCTACCTACAAACACTGGTAATGTGATATGCTCTTATTCACAGATCAAAAGAAGAACCTTGCATTCTTCATGCTACCAATAATACTACAAGGTTTGAAGGGTAAAAGGGGCCATAGCTCAGCACAGCAATCCATGAAAAGCTTCATCACTGTTCAGCCGGTAAGTAGTTTATTCAAAAAGGTAAAATTTGTGGGAATCATGCATGAATCAATGGATTTTGTGATCTTAATTTGGAATTGCTTCATGATCTGATTCCCATTGCAAATTAGTTATATATAATTTGACAGAGATCATGTAGTCAACTAGTAATAAACTTTATGTTATTTGTATTTCCCTTTCATGACCAACTTTTAAGAAACTTCTCCAGTTAGAGGATCTAAACACTGTACACATCCTTTTTTGAGAGGGGAATAAAGAGACACAACAATTAAATCATAGTTTCTCAACCCTGGGGTCATTGAGAATTATTTTCCTGGGTGTGGGGGGGGGGTCTGTGCGGGCAGATTGGTTAGCAGGGTTGCCAGCCATCCTGGAGGATGAGAGCAGAACCTTGAAAATTAGTTTCCCTTTTTCCAGTTAGGGAATTAGAGAAAAATGCCTCAAAAATCAGGGAAAAGCTAGGGAATTTGATTAGCCCAAGAGAGCAGTCAGTCTAATATATTGGCTCATGTCCAAACAGTGCGAAGACATATCACACTAGAAATAGGTTGAACTAATCATCAGGGAATATTGAAAATTCATCAGGGAACTTTGTTGTCATGAAATGCTGGGAAACCTTCCCTCCCACCCCCACCCCCACCAAAATATGTATCATGTCCCGCGCTCACCTATATAAGCTACATAATGGGGAAAAAAGGCCGAGTGGTCAGTGCCAGCCAGGAGGCGGGAGCTCAATTTCCAATCCCAGCCGTGTCATACCAAAACTGTTAGGCATGTTGATGTCTCGCTTGACCTTCACTGCAGAGTCTAAGTATTTGGTTGAGGAAAAACTAGTAAGATTACTGTAATGTATGAATGTTTAAAGTTGCTACATGAAATTAATACTAAAATGGCATCATGACCAAAAGGTTATTATGAATCTGTTTAAAGTTGCAAGGTCACTTATTTTATGAATGTGAATTTACGGCTATTATGAGAGAAAATATCTTGTGCTTCATGTGACGGAAATTCCACGTTCACATAATTTGTCTATTCTGGAATCTGGTCAGAGATGCTGTTAGCTGTGTGTGCTCAGCAGTTACATTCTTTCTTGTCCTGTCTAACTAAGGTTAGTACTACTTAGTAAAAAGGTGTCACAGTCATATTCTGCATTGCATTTTCTTTGATTTGAAATATCCCTGTCACAGATAGGAATAAAATACAGTCACAATCAGGAATAAATGGTACCTTTTCTTTTATACCTGTAGGAGGATGTTGACATAGAAGAATACGCAAAGGACTATCGATGTGGACATGATGCCACAGCCCTTTGTAGTGTGCAGAGGCACCCACCTAACACCATCCCAGGCCTATGTTATTCTCGAGAGACATGCTCTGCCACAACCATCCCTACTGTAAGCAATAGGTGTTTGCTTTAAAGGGTGTGAAGACTCGCGCAAAAAGAAACGTTTAGTGCCGGCAATCTGACCTAGTTTTGACTGAGGTTTAACAGAAATGTTAGGCACCACCATCGATCCCAGAAAATACACACACAGCTTGCTACCGTCGGTAATTAGACACTAGTATACAGTCAGTACATACAGCTGCGGTCATTACCCACAGCAGTGTATAAACGATACAGCGATGGACATCTAAGGTCCAGCTAAAGATAAAAACGTATCACGTTTTATTACTGTACTGTCTGCATTTTGTAGCGACACCAACATGACGTCACTTGCAAGCAACAAAAAGTTAATTTTTCAGATGCCGCACGCGGTTTGGGGCGAGTCTTCAATGCATAAGGCTGTGTATATTTTCGATATTGAATTCCAGCAACATTGCAAGCTGACATGGAAGTGTCTTCAAACCTTCATATACGAATTCTTGGACGCAAACATTTCAAGCAGCACCAGAGATCTTATGGCATTTATTTCTTCCAAGCAATGACTTTTCAGTGTACTGGATAGTTTAATCTGTTTGTTACAGTTTTTCTTCAAACAAAAAGTTATGACTTACTCATTTCATTGGTTCAATAATTAAGTTGGTTTTTGTAACTTAAAATTCTTGTACTTCTTTGCATATTATCATTTTTCATAAACATGCACTGACTGTATGTGTCTTTATGTGAAACTTTACTTAAATATGACTTAAAATGTTTGTATACGTTTGCTTATAAAATTCATCTTATCATTTTTTTCGATAACATGTACACATTGATGTTGTTTGATCCTTCTTATGACAGAGTTGAGGGGCTTTTTTAAGACAAATGTACAGATCTGACTATTCTTGAGAAGGGAAACAGGCAATCAAAAATTTACACTTTAACTACTAGGGCTAGATTTCAAACAGTGTTGTGATTGTCATACTTTTTCATGCTGTATGCAATGTTTAACATTAAAATAAGTTTTATAAAGAGAACTGGTTAGGGATTCATATTTGATATGTGTGAAAATTTCTAGGTGCCTGTGAAATATACAATCTTTGATATGTTTACTATGTGCATTGGCTTGAAGAATTAGGTAAACCTGCACCATCATTGACATTTCCTTTTATTTCTGTAAATTTCATATCATGGTACTTACAAATTGTGCTCACATTACAAACAATTAAGACATTAAAGACATATGAGAGGTTTGTATGTGTGATACAATGTGTGTTCCATTCAAGTCAGTTTGCATTGTATAGGTAATATGTTTAAAAAAGAAGAATATGTGTAGCTGCACAAGACTGCTTATGTTGGAATTTAACCATTGATATATCATAAAAAGTCCTCCTTTTCTAACATTGAGCCATATTTGTTTTCCACTACTAGTTTTATCTATATAATTATCATGATATAATTATGAGGACTTGCCATTTACTGTTGCACTTCTTGCTTATGTGCTCAAATTTCTTAGCACTTAATGGAGTGTCTAGTGAAAACAATCACCTATAACTGCAAAAAAGGCTCAGCTGTAAACAACACTTGTTACAAATTGGTCAGTGGGCAAGAACCAAACAATGTTGTGTATGTTAAGGTTAATTTTTTCCATGAAGAGAATAGATTGTAGTTTAATGATTAACTTGTATGTCAATATTCATGTTCCAAGTCCTAAAGCAAATTTGCAAAGCATACATTGATACATTTTCATGATGAACATATTGACACAATATGATATAAAGTAAGTTAATAGATTACTTCAACCAACAATACCATGTTGCTAAATTCTTTGAAACCATTTTATGTGTTGTTAGTTCTAGTGAAGCTTTTTGAAGCTGTTTTCATCAATAAAATGAGAATTTAATACTATTTTATGTGTTAATATTTTTAAACCCTAGTGTACATTTCATTTCATTCATCGACCAATATTGGGTAACAAATTGCCCAATTTAACTGTATCAATTAACCAACATTGGGTAAAATCACTCAAATATAATTAGATTCATTAACCAATAAATCAAATTACCCAACTAATTGTAACAATCAACCAATATTGAGTAAAAACAATCCAATACAATTTCATTCATTAACCAATCTTGGGCAACAAATTGACCAACTAACTTTATGGATTAACCAATAATGGGTAAAATAATTTACCCAACTATGTGGTAAATGCATTACCCAACTGCTGTTGGGCAAACTTTGCCCATTTTTTGAGCGGTTACATATGTACCCAGTGTTGGTTAAAAGTTGGTCAATATTTTTACCCAACTTTTTAAGAGTGTAATGAATATTTAACTGTCAAACATGATTGAACATTTTATTATAACCATCAGTTTAACAGAATGAGTGGTTTTAAGCTATATCTCGAAACTTAACAAATTACTACCGGTACTGAACGTATTATGTAATATTTGGAGAAAATTGGAGACCGCCTACATATAAGTAATTATTACTAAAAATAATGAAAGTTGGATAGATTCCCTTAGTAAATATCATATTTAATAAAAAGAACTACATCCTATCTTCATCCCGGTCTTACAGTTTCTTCCTAGCCGATCGCAGCGTCTTCAGTTTACCAGTGGCGCTAACCCTTTTAGCATCCTTCATATCTCCGGTAACACTTCTCGGAAATGCTGCAGAAACTTATGTGTATGGAGCTCAGTATGTGGTTGACTTGATGCAACGGTTAGCATCAATGTTAACCATTGTACTACTGTATGTCCCAGTTTTCTATGACTTGGATATAACTACATCATATCAGGTAAGATATGAAATCAAATTATGTAATAACGTTTTGAATAATGAGGTTAACTTTTTGTCGGAAGACTATGACGAAAATGGAGTTAATGTTGAAATGATTGATGTTTTACAAATCGAATGTAAGTTGTGACCACTTGCCACTATTAGGTCATCAACTCAATTCATCGCATGGCTTGTAATGCTAATGATGTATTCTTGTAAAATGGATAATAAAAATATTCTTTGAATACCCAATTTTAGTATCACGTGATTAATACCGCGTGACACAAAGTTACATCGGTTGCAAAGTTGCAACGATGTATACATAAAGTGTTTGTTCTTCGTTCATATACAGTATCTCCAGCTCCGATATGGATTCCCAATGAGATTACTCGGAGCAGTCTGTTTCCTCTTCCAAACCATATTTTATATTGCGATAGTGTCGTATTCGCCGGCCCTGGTGGTCAATGCAGGTACGCATACCCAGTATGTACGGGAACTTCAGGATTCAACATAGGATTTCTGGTTTGTATGTATGTATGTATGTATATTACATCCTCCTGCAAGCAGGAACTCGCGAAGAAGCCTCATTGGCTTATCAAAGCCGCAAGCTGACCGAAGCCAGTCTCTCACATTCATATTTAACGTCAATGATTATGAATTGTTAATTGTCAACAACTCTGTAACTGGACGACATACATTAATCTGGGAGTGACTCGAACCGGGGACCTTATGATTGAAAGGCACCGGTGTTAACCACAGCTAACACGCCACTCCTTTGTTTGTTTGTTCACATCATGAGTGTATGATCTCTCAAGAAGGCAAATACGTCACTAAACTGGACTAGTATTGGTACATATATAGCACATGGCTTATGCTTTAAATAGGACATATGACTGGTATCAAATCACATGACATCTAAGGTTCATATCCCACCAATTTATGGCATACCCGTATAAAGACCAGAGGGGTCGGATCCGAATTCTTGCCGAGGCTGAATGAATTTGCACTGTCCTATTCATTTTCCAAATCTATATATCATATTTTAATTCCTCTTTCTGTCTCCATCAGTTACTAATCTGAATCTTTGGGTAATAATCGTAACTACAGGACTCGTATGTACATTTTACTCTGCATTGGTGAGTTGTCTTTTAAGTACCGGAATCGTAGACCTATAATAATCAATTTATAACGTGTTTTTAACAGAGGGATATTCATGAATTTGGACGCGAATAGAACGCCAATTATCAGTGTGGGTAATATAGAGGGTAGTTAATAGGGTGAGGGATTTGTATGGGCATGTATTGTTTATACCGTGTGGCTTTATACATTCAATCTTTTGTAATCTGTTTGTTATATCGTTGTATGTGTATATGTATTTTATATCATATCCTAGCTACCATCTAACCTCCCCCCCCCCCCCTTCATATTACTTATTCTTCCTGATAACGTATTTTATGACTCCTCTTTTTGAATTTTATATTTACACTCGAATGAATAAATGAAATGTGAAAATCCATTTAAAAAATGTTCGTTTGTTATCATCACGGAAAAGATATGATCGGCTGTTGATTTTGTTTTAATATCCATGTGATGACTCAGTACTTATCATTACGGGGTTGCTGTTGTTTTTTACGTCTAGGGAGGGATTAAGGCTGTCATCTGGACTGACGTAGTACTTGTGATTGTGATAGGCGGTACAACCATACTAATCATAATATCATGTACAGTGATGGCCGGTGGAGTCAAACAAGTCTGGGATATCAACAACGCAGCTGGCAGACTTGATATATTTACGTAAGCAAATAGTAACAGCATCTTGGTTGGTTGAACTTTATACTTGTAATACACACCGCCTTGGCTCGAATAAAATAAACTCTAGTGCCAATGAGCTATATATGAGCACTAAAGCATATAGTGGTTGGATATGCATGCAGTATACGTCCGGTTTCGTACAGTTTCAATTAATTAAACAAAATATTCAACTTTTTAAACTCTTCTGACCAAGTAAAGGCTATGGTACAAGGTACTATTATGTCAACAGATTCATTTAAAGGAATATATATACTTTGCTCTTGTCTCTATTCTCATAAATCTTTAGCTTCCCGTTGGACTTGACAGAACGAATGACCTTCTCGTCAGTATTTTTGGGGACCTATTTCTCAAATTTGATCATTTGGGGTGTCAGCCAAACAGCTGTTCAACGGTTCTTGTCCTCCAGAACTCTGAAAGATGCAAAAAGGTATAGATTTGGACTATAATAGATATTGCCATATTTCTTAAGCAGTTTTACGGTGTTTTGTCATTCGCTTTTTAATTAGTAATACTTAAAATACCATGAACAATGCATTTATATGAATTATATATTGTTTTTAGTATCTTAAATAATATAATGGTTCGTCGAGAGGCGGAACGTAATTACATCAAATGCATATGCAGAGCGTGATCTCGTCCATGCCTCCTCCAGGGTTTGGAAAAGTGTTTTTGTTGATACAAATGTCCTTGTAGTACATTGTGGTACCGATATTTAGTGGCCACTTCTCACTTTTCTTCTTCTTCTTTCTTTAATTGTTATGTTGAATTGGTGTATTTTCCCGCTCTAACAAAACGTGTTTTTTTGCAGGTCACACAGGTCCTGTAGAAATCTTGTTAGAAATTGCCTGCCTATATTCTCTATTATAAGATCAGTTATATATGCTTACCAAATTCAACCATTTCGTCTCTCTCTCGATAAACCAGTTATCGATTATGCATATATCTATATTTTATGCAATTGCTGTTCCTTGAAAAAACAAATATATTTTCTTCACATCAGATCGCTGTGGATAAACTTACCATTTTCTATACTCGTAACCGGTGCAGCGACATGTCAAGGGATAGTTTTATACGCTTTCTACCACAGTAAGTACACAAGTGAGGGATATATATATATATATATATATATATATATATATATATATATATATATATATATATATATATATATATATATATATATATATATATATATATATATATATATATATATTATATATATATATATATATATATATATATATATATATTTATATATATATATATATATACATATATATATATATACATATATATATCACATGATCACATGATGAAGCATGTGAACCATGCGTTCATATTACGTTGACACTGCACAATGTATGTAAGATGACCAATTCTGCGATGAAGAGAATGTTTTTCAAGGATAATCTGCACAGCATAGTTGATGTTTCAGAAAAAATCTCCGAACAGTGACTAAGTGATTATAATCCTGCCAGCAATCCTAACTAGAGTGTTGTCTCACTACAGGGTAACGGATTCACGAATAGTTTATCGTAGGCATCTTCTGTTAAATAAAACCAATTACAGTTCGTATTTGGACTAAATATACAACAAAAAAATGTATTTTGAATATTTTTACTATTACAGCCGAAGATGATACTATTTCTCCGACATCTTATTGTGACGAAACATCTGGAGGATGCGGTAAGTATCATGATCATAGTCATCAGAAACTCATTATTTTTCCTGTTTCTGTCTCTCCTTATTGCAGTCTATTTTTACAGTGCTTCACTGAATAAAGTAAATGTCAATTTAACCTATCGTTCAACGTATAGGAGAACTGTTCATACTCAGCACTACAATTTCTTCTGACTGCAGCATGTAGTCTTGTGTATAAAATCAACGAAACTATTTTTTTTTTCATACCGCAGTGAATGAAACGTTAATTTATCTTTGTCCTTTTCCTGTAGCAGGCACCCCACCTCCGGTTTACGTCCACCAACCACCAAACTACACCCTACCAGATCAGGTCAAGTACCTCATGAACTACTTAGAAATGTCATGGTGTGAAGTTCAAATGTAAAGAGATATATGTTTCTCTTTAGAAACCAGAAGCCATTTTGATACTTTTGAAAGCAGGAGTCAAAATTGGTGTCCCAGTTTAGACATCGTAGTTTTACTGTACTATTTGTCAGATTTAATAAACTTTAAGTTCGGAGCAACTGTTTGGTTAGTACCATACAGTTAGGCAAACCCTCTTTTGTTTAGAATATTTTGATGGCCGAAAAAATACTAAAACAAAATTAATATTTATTTATTTTGCAAACTTTATTGTGACTCGTTATGTCCTTGTTTATAATCGCCTGTATTTCTTTGCATGCAGTCGTGAATAATTTTTAGCGATATCCTAGAAGCTGAATCTATTCTTGATATTTGCTTTAACAAACTCTATACAAATAAGAAATTATTACAGCAGCTATTCAACTTGAGAGTGGAGTATAGGATTTAGTTTAAGCAAAGCTAGACATAAATATGAGTGTTAAACATAGCTCCATAAAAAATAAAAGTTTTAAACATAGCCCCATGCTAATAAGAGTTTTAATAATAGCTTTATATACAAATCTGTAAATAGTTGTCCATACAAATCAGAGTATTAAACAGAGCTCCACACAAATAGCATTTTTACTGCAGAGCTCCATCAAGTAGAATGTCGCGTATAGACAACGCCATCTTTTACAATCGATTTTTATGTTCGTTAAATTTCCTTCCTGTCGGAAACCACTGTGGAAAATCACTCAAGATTGTAAAGACTTTCTCTTAATTTATAATACATATAACCTGACGTGTACTCATATTTATCATCATTTTTCCTTTCTCCGATTTCTACAGATAATAATGATTTTCGTGAATCAGCAATTCAGTAATATTTGGGGATACCAAGGTCTCTTCATATCTTGTATATTTGCAGGTGCTTTAAGGTAAGTTCCCTTTACTTGATAGACTGAGAGTGAATTTGAAAAGCTCTTCCTTTTCAATATTCAGGCCTTTTCAATTACTGACTATTAACATAGTGGTAATTTTTTGTAGATTGGAATAAATACGATTTCTACATTAAGTTACTTCCCGTGCAGGAGGAGAAAAACGGACAGTATAAATAATAATATTGTATTTCATATAAGACCAGTTACTTGCCATGGCCGTTCCCGATAAGACACGAAACAGCTTTTGTTTCTTTAACTAGCAACGGGATTTTTTGTGCGAGAATGTCGGAAATTTGTCATCCATTATTTCAGTGGAATCTAGGCACACACGTAACCAACAAAAAAATGCCAAAGAACCGTAATTCACGTGCACTAACATCCTTTTCTAAAACAATTTTAGCAAAAATAGAGCCTGAAGGCGAAAACTAAACACGTTCACATGCACATGTTGACAAATGTTTGACATCCCTATTTTAGGTTCGATGTTTGAAAACCAACGTCTTTTTTAGGCTTTCCGGGTCCCTATCTATAGCGCGATGTAAAGAAAGATTGCTATAATGATTAAACTCACCGTGTAGATTGAATTCAATCTAATCGATTGAACAGAGTTACGGTTTCATTCGTTTCAAAATTAATCACTGCTGCATGGATTGAAAATGTCCCTTTCTAATCAAATTCTAAGTGCATCCTGAACTAAATGAAACTGTTAAGTTTTAATTTGGTCTGCTGTGATACCTTTATGACGTCAGAATAATATCATATTCATATGTTAATCGAACATGACATTTTGTACTGACAATCTGTTTAAGTTAGAGCTCGATATCGATTTAATTTTTTTTTTCATATTATTTGTTAATCAGCACAGTATCATCTGGCATCAACTCTATGGTTGCCGTGACAATGGAAGATATCTGGAAACCATTGAGAAGATGGCTGGCTAAAATGAGAAACAAAGAATTAGAAGAAGATGATAAGAAGGACACCAGACTCTCAAAAATTCTAAGTAATGATTAAAAAAAGCTAGAAAACCCTACTTTTCGCGGGATCTTTTATTCAGACTAAATGCCTTGCTGATACCCTGATCGGGTATCGGATATCGGGTATCGTGTATCGGGTGCAATTAAAGAAACATTTTGGGTAATTTGTGAAAGGTTCGATAACTCTCATCGGTTTCTCAAAACGGCCTGCAATTGTGACCAAAATGTTAGAAAACCCAGCAGTTGATTTTGAAAGATGTGTGTGAGTAGGTTAAACGATTCAGACAAAGGATTTCGCGACTAGGTATATCAATATATATGTAAACGCTAAAACTAAACTAATCCTATACAGTAGCGTTACAGTAGTATGATAGCTACTGAATATCTCTTTATCTTTTCTGCATGCAGGTTTAATTTTTGGCCTACTTACCATTGTTTTGGCGATATTGACCTCTCGATTGGGGACTCTGGTTACCCTAGTAAACTCTATCTTTGGTATATTTGGAGGTCCTATTCTGGCTGCGTTTACACTCGGCATGGTGTGGCCCAGAGCAAACTCAAGGTTTGGAGTACTTACGAAGAATATTTATTTGATCTGCTATTTTTTTTATTTTCGAGCTAAAAATCACTTTTTTTTACTAAGGTACAAAGACGTACTGAATTTCAAAACAGTCTTTGCCAGTAGTTGCCATGGTTATGAGGAAAGAGTACCTTGTTAACCTAATTCCTCTCACTGATTTATATTTTTGGACATTTGAAATGTCAGCACTTTTCGGTAACTTTCACCTGATTTAGAAATTCACAGATCGGTGAGAGGAAACAAGCATTGTTGGAATTCTTATATTGAAAACAGAAATAGATTTACAAAAAAAGATGAAAAAGTTTATGATTCTGATGTAATTCATCAGTTCATAGTTGATGTGGTTTATTGGAGGTAAATAACAATTCTAAAAACTAAAATTATGTAATATCATTTATGCTACAGGGCAGTCTTAGTTGGAACTCTGACCAGTTTTATCCTGGGTCTGTGGATCGTGATTGGATCCTACGTAAATGCCGATCGCTTGGAGGATGTCATTGTCGTATATCGAGTAAGTTTTATCAAAAAAATAATAAATAAATAATAATAGTAATAATGTATGATGGAATACGGTACTTTACTGTGTTGTGGGGCAAACAGATTAATCACTATTGATAATATGGTACATACTCATATGATCGTCGGTCATACAAAATCTTCAGAGAAAATTTTACAGTAAGAAGGTTTCCCCATTGAAAATTTCCAATGTGTACCTAATGGTCTGGGAATATTGTGTAAGGACATAGCTTAGAGGACAATATACTTTAGAACTTGTAGCGAATTTTATACAGCATCCTGTAATTGTTAGGCCGATACTGATATTTGCAGTTTATACCGCCAACAAACAGAGTTTTAGTTATTCTGCAGGAATGTGATATAGAACAGCATACATGAGATTATGTATCACCATGTTAATCTTATACGTTACTGAATTGGATGCGAATGTTCTGAAGCCGATCCACACCCCCCCCCCCCCCCAATCTCCCCGCCAAATAAAATATGTTTTAGGTATATATATAATTAGGTCTAAAGACAAGTTCATATACTAATAACTACCGGATTGAAAGAGAGAGCTGTAACACCCCCATTATTTCGCGCCTGTTTCGCCAATTTTTGTGGGAATCAAATGAAGGTAGAATAATCATAATTCATCTAACGTTGTTTATTTTTCATCTATATAATTCCGACCCAACAGCTTTCGTTCCTGTGGTATGCGATGTGCACCATATTGACTAATATTACGATTTCTGTCATACTAAGTGAAATCATCAGATTTCTGGACCCCAAGGAGAGAAATAAAGTGGTTGATCCAAAGTTGCTCTGTGCCTGGGTTAGGTTAGTAACAAATACGTCATGATCACATGACAACAGCCTGGGCGTAAATTAACTGGGACTGCGCATGCCTTTCAGATAATATCGTAGCCTATTTGAAGTTTTCATAAAGTGACATTTGGCTGAGGAAGTACAGTATAGGATATTTCTTGTTCCTTTTTTTATTGTATTATGGTAAACTGCATCACTTGCAGGAAATAACGTTGTATATGTATACTGATATGGTAAAGCTAGACATAAAGGAGCCATATGATACCATACAATGTTGTTTAATACTGGACAGTTTAGTTTTATTTAAATTTGCACTCAGTTACAGCACAAAATTACACAAAAGATTAAATCTTGAAGCATTTTCCAGCACTAGATTTCACAGTATATGCATCATATGAACATTGTAAAGGTTCCATTACAATATGGAGGCTACGGTGTCGTATATAGGAAATTGGAATAATCAAATGATTTTAAGTTCAGAAAACCATCGTACACGATGTGACCAGATAAACAAGGTTTTTTCTGTATTGTGTTTTTGTTGTATTGTACCTTAACTATATTGTATTTTATTGTATTCTATTGTACTTTATTGTTCTTTATATTTATTGTATTGTATTGTATTTTTAGTGTATTCTATTTTTTTATACTTTATTGTTATTGTATTGTATTTTAATTGTTCTGTATTTTTATTTTATTTCAGACCGAAGTTTGTGAGGAATGTATCGGAAGTCGAGACCAAGACAGATAATGACAAAATAACAACTGAAATATAGTCCTTCCTGTTTGATGCTTTCTTGAAGTGAGAACATGAATATTAATGAGCTGGATTGGCTGTATTTTTAAGATAGGATCTCTTATGACGGGCAACTTGGTGACAGACTGTGCTTATGGTAGTTCCAGCAACAACAAAAAGCAAATGCGCATTATTATACTTCTATATGTGTAGTTAAAACTGTTTCAGCTTAATTCTAACTTTACATATATCTTTATAAAAATCTATAAATCTTTATAAAAGTTTGGAACTAATGATTTGGTGATTCTTGTATGAATTTACACAGATAACTCGTTTCATCACAAATGTGTTTTTGTTTTTATAATTATTTCTTCTCCATCGAAACATGTACATAGCATTATTTTAGGTCCGTATAGGTAGCGTCATTGGATCACCGTATTTGAACAGACGTCAGGACTACAAGACAACGTAGGCTTGATGGACAGTCTCATTCAGCGTTTTTGTTTACTGATTACTGTGCATAAAAAAAAAATTAAACTAATCAAGTGACAAACGCTAGATGTGGATCGGTATCTACTAATCGTATATCAGAGGGATTAAACGACTTACACCCACCCCCTTACACCCATAGGCGACGTTGGCGGTCGGCTGGGGGCTGCACCCCCCCCCCCCTCAACCAAAAAAAATTGTGAAAATTCGGGCAATATGCTGAAAATTTTTCGGGCACCTACTGAAAGAAAAATAATTTGCAATGTGTTTTTCAATGGTTAAAATGATATTTTAATTATCATTATTATTCTAACCAATATGGAAGGGTAATAACACGTAAAATGAATGTATGTTATTGGCATGTGATGTAATAACCGATGAATGCCTATATGATATGCACATTAACATGTTGAACGTGCGCGGAGCGCGCGAAAAATGTTGGTAACAACGGGCAAGTCGTTACAGCCCACCCCCCCCCCCCAAATCAAATTAGGCTCCTACGCCTATGCTTACACCCCACCCCTTGCACCCCTGCTCCGTCTGCACACTACTACGTATAAAAGAAAGAGGGCTTATATGGCATAATTTAAGAGCGGGAACAAATTACGATATCATTTTTGACAATATTCTGAAAAAGGATAGCAAGGTAAAGGTTGAGACTTGTCGTGTTATGTTCTTGTTATATTATTGTTGTGCATATATGAATATTGAATCTTTGTTAGCTATCTTCCGGATTAGTTTTTTTTTTTTTTTTTTGGGGGGGGGGCGATTGTGTTTATAACAGTATGTAAAATTGTATTAATCTGCGTTTGTATTTGCAAACATTACGAAACTAGAACCTATAGAGGTGCATCATACAAATTATAATAAAGAAAGGAAGACTCTCCCATTTATATGGTAATTCCTCTGTTTCGTATATTTTATAACAATTCGTCACAAAGGCCCTGTACCACACCAATAGGCGACCTCTTCGGGTTCTTCTTTTTAGGGGGGGGGGGGTTGTGGTTTGTTTTGCTACAGAAAACACCGTCATCATAGCACACGTGATCTCGAACGCCAACAATTCTATGCGATAGGTAGCATACCAAATATATGGATTCCACAATGACTTTCACACTAAAGAGTCGAACTAATATAGTCATTAATTATGGGCCTTGCAGGAGATATATCATTCCAAGTTTCCCAAACAATGATGATATCTGGAAACAAGAACATCCACCGCCGGTGGTTATTTTAGGTACTTTATCTCAACGCGAACTTTTTGGGAGGAAGAACGTACGAAGGTTACACCATGACTGTGGTATGATGTCACCATTGATTATTTTGTGACAATGAAACATTTTTTTGGTGGCCCGGGAGGGGGCGGGGGTCGTTCAGAAGCTGTAACCGGGGTTCAAGATCACTAATGGTATCACTGATTCAGAGTCCTATTGGGTTTGATGTATTTCTTTTACTGAATCGTTCCGAGTCTGGTCGAAAACAGTTCATCGAATTATAGTTATATAGGACCATAATTATAATATTATTAATTTAGGTCTAGATTTGGGTTGGTTTTTGTTCTAACCTTGCAACCTTCAAGGTATAATACGATTATAATATACTTATCACATACTAATGCGCGACTTGAACGTTTATATTTTGGTCATTTTCAGACAAATTTTAACAATGAGTACTTCCGGGAACCTCTTGTGGGGAAGCAGCCCCCTCCCACCCTCTCCCTTCCCCACATTTCTGTCTTTTAGTAATGGACTACCTATAAATGAAAAACTCTGCCCAAGATCCGTATGCGTACTAGATTTTGATTGTCGGTTGGAAATAGTAAACAAACGCATTTGCACATAATAAAATCATTTCAGACCCATATGTAGTCCATTGTATGGAAAAGAAACAAATTGACCCATGAGAGGTCGGGTGCGGTCGGCAATAGCAGGTTAGTAAGAATTTGAAATGGAATATACCTATGGAAGTAAGCCATGAGGAAATCTTGTGGAAGTGGCAGTAAAATTTTATTGAAATTTGGGTATGTGACCATTCGGCGCTTTCTACTTTCTATTCCCCAGTTTTCCACCCCTCTACCACCCCCCCCCCCAGGGGACATCTATTAACAGAAATCCTGACGGCACTGGATCTCGATCACTACGCCTATGTTGATGAGTGATTCAGCGTAAGGTCTCAAGGGTCCGCATACTCGACTAAGTAAGGTTCTGGACAGATCATTATTATAATTTTCGAGGAGCGGATTGATATCTTTCTTAGGGCCGGATTAGGCCCGCGGTCCACCCATTATAAAACTTGATTCACACAACAAGGTGTATCGCAGGATAACAGAGCCGTGTAATATATCTGCAGGATCAATGGTGGTAGCGCCCTCAATTTCATCTTTGCAAATTCAGTAACTGCTGTATCCGTGTATGTTATGACCTACGATCACGGTGTAAACGGAAGCGTCTAATAATTCGGTGAATCATACTTGTTGTTCGTAATTACGTACATGGACGACGAACACGACAGCGAAGTAGACGAAACTTCTGGACTAATGGCTTCCACGCAGGTAGAATTTGCCCCTTCTCGACCCAGTGCTTTATCACAAGATGGTCGAAACAAACAGAATAGCCGTTCGCCTTCCTATGGGACACAAGTAAGCGTAGGCAGTCGTATTGCGTGTTGTAAATAATTAGCAGTGTTCCGAGTCCTAGCTTTTAAGTTATAATACTAAATTGCATTAGCCTACATTACGCCTTAGTTAGTTACTACTGACAATGCTACGTCTTGATTTAGGTTAGTAACAGGTACCCACAGTGTATATCCACTTACTCATTCTTGTAACAAATTTGATAGGACGCAGAAGTAGGTTCGGGTAATACTTTTAAGTGTTAGTACATAGCCTATGCTTAGTTACATTCTTCATTTCCAGGATCACTCTTCAACTCATAAAATTAAAATTGAAGGATAGCCAGGCTATAATTCACTAGTTTCATGACATTATGAAGCCTAAGGGCCTAATGCAGACAAATCAAGACAATAATTCTTACAGAGTTCTTTAATGTAGTCTGATAGAATCAACTTGAGATGAGGGTACTTCTCTACATCATTAGACTTGACCTTGCCCTATTTCAGGTTCCATATTAGCCTAGCCTTCAGGGGGGGGGGGGGGCACAAGCACAAAAATGAACAGCACAAAATTCAGCAGCATTTGAATTAATAGCCTAGGCTAAAATGTCACTGGCAATGGACTTCCAGCTTTAGAACAGGACACAGATTTCCTTCTGTTTACTTTGATATTGTTTTTCTGGAAGGGAGTGACCAAGAATGTGGTTAATTTTTTATTTACAAAAGAAAATGTAGCCACTTGTTAAAAAAATCCCACAGCTACAGTCTACCCACTAAAATCAAGTTCTTACAGGCATTTTCTGTAATTGCAAATCACATATCAGTTACTGTGTACAGGCTTTTGGGAGTAGCCCATAAACATTTGCTGATAATAAGCAATTTGGTACAAAAGTCATACGTGTACCAATTCTTTGACGATTATCAACCAACTAACCATGTTTTTCATTTTTTAATGTCTACTGACCCAAACTGTTTGGTGCCATTTATTATCTACTGGCAAAATCGAGATAGGTACTGGTATGTAGCCAGTAAATAGCCCAATTTCGAGGCCTGTTTCTAAAAAGACTTAGCCTTGACAGACACTTGTGTAGTTAAGTGAAGCCCTGTGACATGATCACACAGGTTCATCTTATTATAATGAACAGTGCAAACGATGGCTCAAAACTCGTATCCACACACGCAATTAAGATGACGACCTTCTCTGGGCTTTCTTCCAGCACTCAGGTTCCGAGCAGCATTATATCAGTGTTTATTTGTCATACAGGTTGAAGAATTAGAATGTCCAGTGCAAAATTAATGAGAACATAAGTAAGGTTTTGCTCCTACAGTAGCATCACGATTCACAAAGCTAAAGTTATCAGACGGTTTATTCTTCAGCTAATGTAAGATTATGCCGTTTAATTGTTTAATACTAAGATTCCTTGAGAAAAGAGGTTTGAGTCTGTAATTCAGTAAACTTAGATGCAATGCAACATACTACTGCATGATATCTTCAAGGCCATCATCAAATGTGGCATGTGTAGTAAATATGTAGAATTTTCAGCATTTGTTCTTTGAAATAAACAAGAAAGGCAGTGTTGTAGATTTTGTCATTTTTTACCACAAGCCTCTAGCCACACTGTAATGTATTTAATAATCAACAGTAACGCACCTTTGGGTTTGAACAGTATGCTAGTTCGCATGCACACATGTATTTTATTTCTCTTCAAGGATTGCACAAAATTATTTGCTTTTGAAGTAAGATTTCTCAGAGGTACAGTATACACCCAATAATACATGTTAAGATTGATGCCCCCCCCCCCCCCATTCCCAAATCTTATGAGATTGCCTTTGATTTTTATTGCAAAGGAAGATGCCAAAGAAATACAGCATTCAAAAGGGTACCAAGGCAGGTCTTAAAAATCTGAAGGGGCACCAAGGCATCCCTTCTATTTTCCTAAGAAAACAACGTATAATACAATGTATATTTTTTATTACATGATATAGATTTCCATGTGTCATGTTACATGTATGCATTGAAAACAATGAGCTAGAAGTTTTCTGCATTGTTTTCAGCTGACAGGCTAGAATAGCCTGGAAGTCATTTAGAATAAGACAATGTTAAAATGATCTCATTTGTTTTTCTTGTTCATATGTACATGAGTCATGATCAGTCAAAGCTCCAATCTGATTTGCAGAAACTCACTGATATTAACCTGGAGTTGGACTGTTGGAGAAATGTGTTTTCTTGTTCATGATGATGTTATCAATGACATCAATGACAGCTATGAATGGTTTGAGGAAATCATGGATCAACACTAACTAAACAAGCAAAGTAATGGTCTTGTTTATTACTACAGTATAAACCGCACATAAATGCATAACACTGTGGTTAACTACAATGGTGACATTGTGTCAGACATATATCAGTATGCTGCCCTCATAAAGTTAGATATCTCTCTATAGACACATGCATATATATATATATATACACATATATATATATTTATCTATATTTGATCAAGTCATCAACTCGACGCTACCATGAACTGTGATGCAGTAACAAATGAAAACCACAAAAGTTCACAAAATATTGTAGTATTTAACACTACCTCAATTTAGCTAACTCAATATTTACTTGTAACATTGGTGGTTGTATAATCGTTAATAGAAGTGTTACCTTGGTATGTACAGCTAATTAGTAAACAGCTTCCAAGAGGTCTGGAATTACTAAAGATGCTTCTATCTAGTACCATATATGAGGAATGTTGTTCTGAAGTTGGGTCAGTGGGTGGGGGAAGAGGGGGGTGGGGGTAACTGTTGTGACAGTTGCAAAAGTTGGAGTGCTAGACATTCTCCACTTGATATATTATGCGCTTGTTTTGCATGGTTTATTGGGACTTTACAATAATGGAAACAGATTTCTCAGTGATGGAACCAGAGAAGAGAAAATGCTTTCTGCTGTAGATAAGACAAAAAGGTGTAGATGGTGGAGCTGGCCGGGGGGGGGGGGAGGGGAGAAGTTGAAAGACATCATGAATAATTTAAAATACTAAGTAGCAAGTACTGCAGCAATATAGAATAAATAATAACCACCAGTGATACAATATGTGTGAGACAACATTATAACACTCGTATGATTACTAATGAAAAAAAAATCAGTTGTCTTTGACATCAAGTTTGTTTTGCTTTTTGATCTAAAAGAATTCCTTTTCAATCTGTCTGTTTATTTGTTATTGAGGATTTCCCAGTTTCACAAACTTGCTGATTTTTGGGAATTGGTCTACAGGTCTTTTGTATCATTGCTGACATCCTGTTGGGTTCAAAGTACTGTTTGTTCTTTGATTTCGTTGAATGGTATGCAGTTTAATATAGGTAGGTGTATCTGCAGTGCTGATATAGCAAGTAACGTGTCTGTACAATTGGTTATATAGGCTTATAGCACAAGTCATTGTGACAATCCACTCAGGTGTGTAGTAGTACTAGATGCACTGATTGTTAGTTAAAAGTGTGAAAAACTTGCAGAACCAAAATAGCACTGTCAAATCTCAGACGGATTTTGTTGTGTATTTTCTGGAGGCTTGGTAATATTTTGTTTATTTTATGATCAACAAGGTTGATGGAAGGTGTTTCAGTGATTTTGTTGTTTTTGGGGCTTGGAGAGTCACTTCTGGATCACGTTATAAGAATAATCGAAAAAGTCTGGAAAATGTTTAAAGATTGTACTGTACCTTGATCTTTAAGGTGTCAGTTGGCGACACTGAGCTGCTCTGGAAATATGTGTGATTCTTCTAATAACTGCTGTTCCAATAGCTTGCTATTGTAGTATATAGTCTTTTAGTGTTGATATGAGCACAGGCCCAGAAAGCATTCAAGACATGCTTTCAGCACTAGTTACTGTATCTGATATGGTTCTTCTGTAGCACTTTTCTTCTAGCTATGTATCCTACAGTATGTTTAAGTATGTTTACTTGACTGGAATGCTATCGGAGATAGACAAGTTCAGTCGAAATTTCATTGCGTCAAAGTTCATGAGGAGTTTTTTGTGGATTGTGATCCAGAGTTCATTTCTATGTCAAAAATAATGATTTTGTTGGCACCGTGATCAAGTTAGCATATTAATCAGTCGTATATGTTTCTTAAACGGCTAGATTAGTTGTCAGAGAGGCTGTGCAGGTATTGTTACTATTCTGCAGCATTGGTTTACCCAGACAAGAAAAGACTGTGATTTAGTCGAGATTTGCTAAGGTTGATGACAAGAACAAAGAATCTTACCTTATATCGTATCAGAGAAATAACGTTCTGTCTTACAGACACTTCAGACATATATACAGTTTTAAAGAGGGATAACGTGTCAAATTTAGAATCATGAAGCAATTTGATCCACCAATCATAGCTTGTTTGCATTGCTGAGTGGTATAAATTGTTCATGCTTATTCATGTTTTGTCAGTGATGTCATAGTTGACTACACCATTGGAAAGCATTCATTTTTGCGATTGGATGTTAGTTTATGTTGGTAAGGTACTGTATGGTCTTGTTACATCACCAAATTAAACTGTGATTATATAACTTTGTGTTCTAAGAGCGATTAGCACACTTTAGGCCATCTCTTCGCTCCATGTTCAACTTTAAGACAAGTTCAATTGAGTTTGCACCTCTGCCCATTTACATAAAACCCTGTGCTGGGAATCTACCTGTAGGCTGTGTTCGCAATCACCTGACAGAGAGAGCTAAGGTTCGTGACTTTGTGGAACACTTAATGAAACCATGTCAGCTGTGTCGTGAAGTACAGTACTGCTACCAGTGCCTACTGTGTACAATTATCATTACAAATTACATGTGTAATAGTACACAACAATAGAAGTTATTTACTGCATGATAACAAATTAACATCTAGTGTGAGACAAATGGCGGGGGTCTAATCCACATTTAAAAACAGTTACAATTGTACCAGGAGCATAGGTCTCTCATCATTGCCCTCATTCTCAAGTGTAAATAGAGTAGAGGCCCCATTCTGAGATAATTGAATGTTTCTTACCTAAGAACACTCTGGGGTACAGTATACAATGTAGAAGAAAGAAAACTGCCAGCTTTAAATTTTTGCAAAGGTCAGTACAGTCTAAAACAAAGTGCCTGGATGAATATATTGTAAAACAGCTGATCCCAGTGAACAATAAAAGTAACTGCGCGTTGGTTCATTGTGACACAGTGTTGCCCCGAAATACAAAATGTTGCTGGTAGCCTTTTTTGTCTGCTCCAGCCAGGCAGCCATTGCAAAATGATACTTTGAATTGGTAAGGACTGGCTCTCAAGCTTATCAACACTGTACTCAAGCACATCAACTCTGCAGTAAAGAATTGATCAGACATGTGCGAACACAAAAGAATCATTCACCATCTCGGCATCCAGAATGTATAGTTGTTTACAGTTTGATTAATAAGTATTGTTTTTGAGATGGTTTTTTTGTTTTGTTTTTATTCTGTCATTTTTTATGTATTGAGAAGTTTTTTAGTCCTTTGCCAGTTTAGGTTTGTTCCATTGATACTATGGAGTCACTCGATCGTTGTGTTGTTGACACGCCAGCCTTTATTCGATAATTATGATGTTGATTAAGGTTCATCTTCTGTGTGGGATTACGAGTGTCATTTTTCTATTGACCAAACTACCGTTCGTTTTATGGCTTTCGTGGAATATATTCCCTTGGATTTTGATTTGCTATTTTGTGTCATTACTGGTTTTGTGACGGCCATTTTGATTTGTTTACTGTAGATCATGTATATAATAGATTTTGGTTACTCGCAGGTCTTCTTCGACGGTTAATTTCGGATGGTAACTCTTTGTGGCCTACAGTGTTAGCCTGATACTTTAAGAGTCTGGATGTTAGTCACTGACAGTGTAAAATTTATCCACGGTAGAACAAACACACATTCCTGATGTTGAAATGGTTCGTCAAACCAACGATGGTTCTGAGGATGATGAGTGTGCTGTTCTACTTGTAGATAGTGAAGAGGAGGTCAGATATTATAAAAATGGGAGCAGGATTCATCGTCAGGTAGGTCTTAAATTAGCTCAGAAGAACTCCAGGGAAACAGAGTAACTACAGTACAAGCTTCTCTCCCTCAGTGAAAAACCTCAAAGATTAATGTATTCTGTCATGTATAATATATGAGAATTGGTATCTACTGTAGGTAAATGAGTAACTCCAGGATAACAGAGTAACTACAGTAAAAACTTCTCTCCCTCAGTGTAAAACCTCAAAGATTAATGTATCCTGTCATGTATACTGTAATATCAGAATTGGCATCTACTGTACAGTAGGTAAATGCTCCTCAAATTCTTGGGATTCACATTATCTTGAATTGTTGAAAGTTCAGATTCTGTTACAAGCAAACTTGTAAGCTTCAAATACTCTGTAACTTGTTTTTGAATATCTACAATACCACAGTAACATTTCCGATTTTCTGTCTTTATTCATTGGTCGGGCACAGAAGGACACAGGTTCATACCCCTTTCTACAGTAGCTATTAAAGTGATCAGGAATTGGTTTGTAACTTCCTGGGGTCAGTTGTCTCATTTTGATATACATGCACATATTGATAAAAATTTAATCAGAAAATGAGCAAATTTTTGAAATGTCAAATGTTTTTGTGGGTCAGCAAGTTGATGATGACCAACACACAGGATATCAAGATGTAAGACCTGCGTTTCTGAATAATTCCTTCTTGCGTCCACAGTATAACCACAGAAAATCCACTTTAATCTTGTTTCTACTGTTCTCTCTTGTAAATTGTTCGGACAAGACTGCATGCTGTCATGAAATAGTGTGTAGGGTCCATGTATAAATAACAACTATAACTTAAAATCCTCACGTGTCGTTCGAAATCATTCCTCATTATGATTCTACGAGATGCAATAGATCTATCTTTACCAGGGTTAACGCAATGGATACCGCGTCAACCTGTACCTACTTAATACAAGGTTCAGTTAGTTCAGCCAAATTGGTTTATGTTGAACCGTGGATCAAGATTAGCTTGTACGGTATGACCTTGTACTGTAGGTCTATAGCAGTAGTGATCAATCATAGTAGTAGTGGTGGTATCTTAGTCTGTGTTATGGTTACTGTTGTGCCAGCTCAATATTACTGTAATTTCATGGTGTGTACAATCGCTGCTATAAAACATCCAAAAAGATCACTGTTCTTTGGGATTTATCTTGGTTTATTCTGTCACTGAAGGATTCATTGCATCTTCCAATATTCATATCGCTGATATTTGGCACATCCATGGCATAAACTCTTTGTGTATAAACTCATCAGATTGGGATGTTCAAATATATACATACAGTACAGCTGTTGAAATGATTGGCATTCTTCTCTGAGATAACAGGTTCCAATCCCATTCTAGCCAATTTTTAACAACTGTGCTCTTTCTCAGCAGTCATCGGTGAACCGGGAGGGTTGCGATGCCTCTATTCAGAACCAGGGCAACCAGGCCGCTGGACGGCAGCGGCCTTCATCTCAAACCCAGCAGAATCGGGAGCAGGAGGAAGAGGATGAGATGCTCAAGTACGGCGCCAAGCACGTCATCATGCTCTTCGTACCCGTCTCTCTCTGTATGCTGCTGGTGGTCGCATCCATATCAAAAGTGTCCTACTACCAGTCATCAGATGTATACTTGTAAGTTCTTCATCAGTCATGAATATTATGTCTTGGTTTATTCTACTTCATTCCTCTCTGACCTGACCTGTTATTTCATTTCATTTTCATTTTTTTCCCACAATACGGTACAAAAGAATAAGTAAAAAAAAATAAGAATAACAGATGTGAATGTAAATTATCTAAATACCCTTGTGAGCTTAGCGATTAGAAAACTCCCTGGAGAGGAAGAGGAAGAGCCCCCATGAATATCTCTTATGCATGTTTGCACTGTATTTAATCAATTTGTTAAATCCTTGATTTATATTTGAGTGTGAGAACATACGTGTAGACACTCCTAGGGATGCATGTAGACCTGGGCACTGTCTTTATGGTGGCTATAAGGGACATGAACGAGTTCTCAAGAATAAGACATATTCCAAAAGGTTTAAGTTTGGAGTATGAACCTGACCTACAACTCTCCCCATTTACAAGATTGCTTTTCACAACAAGCTCAATATGGTTTGAACACCTGGTGTATGGTTCACAAAGTAATGGCAATCTATTGAGACAACAAAAATATCATTTAACATTCTACTTGGGCATTTCCTAGAAACAGCTCTAAATTTGATACTCTACAAAGGAAGTCCGTATACTTTACAATCTTTCAAGGTTGCAGAAAATGCTCATTCCAAAGTACATGCATGTTTTTTTTTTTCATCACAAGTGTTCCTAGATTAAATATTTTCATGCAACTCAAGGGTACGAAAGTATTTTGTGACCTAT
Organism: Apostichopus japonicus; assembly: GCF_037975245.1. Classification (NCBI taxonomy): domain Eukaryota; kingdom Metazoa; phylum Echinodermata; class Holothuroidea; order Aspidochirotida; family Stichopodidae; genus Apostichopus; species Apostichopus japonicus. Next base: position 5,392,928 of record NC_092568.1, read on the forward strand.
AAAAAAAAAACTAACAAATTGCCCAAATATTCTAATACATAATATTAGAAAAAGTGACACTATTATCTGAACAATATCAATTATTTCTTTATGCTCAGTTTAAATGCTTTCTGTGATTTGAATTTCTGATTGTTTCATCAAATTCTTTAAAGTTTCGCAGAAGCTTGATTAATATTCTGAGGGAAGTTTTATGTATCTAAACTGTAATTAACAGTATGCTACATATATCCTAAACGTACTATTTTTTTGGAGGGGGAGGGGGGGGGGGTGGAGGGGGGCATAAATTGACAGATTTCTTTTAAATATTTTTTTTTTCCAGCAGCTTTCTTTAATATGTGAGATAGTAATAATGTTTTGCTTGTTTTTTTTTACTTTCCTGTTTTCAGAATTTACACACCTTTTGATGAAGATTCAGATCAAGCCGGCACAAAACTCTGGCAAGCTTTGGCGAATGCGGCCATTTTGATAAGCATAGTAATGGTTATGACAGTATTTCTGGTGGTCCTCTACAAATACAGATGCTATAAGGTAGTGTAACGTATAATGAACCCTCATCCTACAAACCCCTTCACCTGTCTCCACCCTACTGCTGCACCAAATACCGTAGTTGATCCTGAGGAGAAGGATGTGACCAGGGATTGGGGTCAATGCTGTTGCAGTAACTAAAATTTAATATCTCTAGTGCAATGGTAGTGGTGGAGACAGGTAAATGAAGGTTGGTTTATCCATTCCCAAACCGTTAAGTTGTTTTAGTTTAAAATTATTGGTAGATTACTGCACACGTAATTACTGAAGCTTATCGATTCCCAACCAGAAACTTTTTCCTTTTTCCAAAGTTTCCATTTAAATTATTGGTTGATTAGACACTGTTGTATAATGTGAATATTCATGAAATGGTCATTTTGGGGCAAATCATTTGTCTTCATTCAGAAAGACTTGAAAAACATGTACAAATCCTGCAAATTAAATTCCAAGTAGTTAAAGCAAGATGAGCGTAATGATCTTTGTGCAGGCTGCTTCAGTGTGTGAGATGCTAACACTATGTAATACCATAGCTTGTTCTGCTATCGCTCTAATTACAGTGTACCGTTAATAGTGTACAGCATCACCACATACCTGCATATATAACCAATTAATCAACCAGGTGAATGCAGTGCATCACAACCCTGGAAATGTATCTTACTGTCACTTAATACTTAAGTAGGATACTCGAGTGGTACTCGAACATAGAATACTAGAACAGCTACAAATAAAGAATGGATTGTTGAAATATTTGAAGTTCACTAACCAATGCAAAACCAACTTAAACAGAACAGATGCCTTTCATCTGGTTGTTCGGTAAAAAAAACAGATGCCTTTCATCTGGATGTCCGGTAAAACAAACAGATGGCTTTCATCTAGTTTTCCAGTAAAAAAAACAGATGCCTTTCATCTGATTGTCCGGTAAAACAAACGGATGCCTTTCATCTGGTTGTCCTGTAGAACAAACAGATGCCTTTAATCTGGTTGTCCAGTATAACAAACAGATGCCTTTCATCTGGTTGTCCTGTAATACAAACAGATGCTTTTCATCTGGTTGTCCAGACTTCCACAGTCACACATTAATATGTTTGTGTAAGACACCATTATCATTAGGAGATATTAATAGTCCTTTTTTCAGGCAAACTTTAGGAGGGGTAGGGGGAGTATTTCAACCTACCACCCCACTCTCACCCCCAAGCACAGTACCTCTGTGGGTCATCATTAGAACTACTGATTTACATTAAACCTTTTGGATAAATGAATCAGCCACCATAACCTCCGACCTCTAATGCCAAGCAATGTATTTTCTCCGACAACCAATGGTGCTCTCCATCCTTGCCCCAAATCAACAGAGGACGCATGTCATGTCAGTCCCATCTAATTAACAAGCTGCAGTCTCCGATCGTTAGCGTATCGAATGGATTACATTAATAATCATTGAAAGAGTGTTTCATGTCAAACGAATAGTTTGAAGGACCTCAATTTAAAGTTTCTTAAATCACTATTATCCCTCAGGGAAACTGCACATATTGAAGCTATAACTAGTCTGTCAGCCAGCGTGTCTATCTGCGAGTTCATCCGATGTGTCATGCTAGTCATGCCTTCATGTTATTCTGAATAGATCAGCGGGTAGGAATCAATGTGACAGTGACCTAGGTAGAAATGCTGGAGAGATCCATGTTACATTTAACATGCCGTGTAAGGATTACTGGTAGTGTCAACCTCTTTCTTCTACTATTTCATTCTCTTCTCTGCAGTTCATCCATGGATGGTTAATTCTAGCCTCCCTGATGTTGCTGTTTGTGTTCTCATTAATATATTTGCAGTAAGTATCAGTAATTAATTTGATCAGTTTTCTACATGTAATAGATTCAAAAGGAGTCGATCGTTTGCTGTTAACAGATGAAAATACTACCGTCTCCAGGTTGCGAACAAATAAGATACCGGCTCTCGGTCAAAACGTGTCGGGAACTTCCCATACTGACGTATGAGAGTCCAATCACATGTTATTTCATAGAGTGGATTTTGAGAGAAAACATTCTCATTTGATATTCAAACCTGAAATGTATAGTCTGTTTCAATTCCAGCTGCAAAAACAACACACAAAGCAAATTCCAATTTAACATAAATTAACTTGTCTGCATTTTATATTGATTAATTACTTATTAATATCCGGTTAATTATGAAAAGTCTAATCCAGTGTTATTTCAAGGAGTGGATTTTCAGTGAAAACATTCAGTTTGATGATCAACCTGATATTTTTTTTTATCCGTTTCGATTCCAGTTGCTAAACAAACGAATAGTTAATAATAGCTTGTTAGCCTGCTTATTTGGTTTAATTAATTATCTGACAGATTAAAGTCCAAACGAAATTGATTTATTGATACTAATCTAGTTTATCCGAGAGGATATCAAGGAGGGTGACTGCATCAGTCGTCATAGATGGTAAATCTGAGGGTTGATATAGCAGATTTGTGCTGATCAATCTGGTCAAGCTTCATAAGATATGTTGCTGTTAAACATAGTGTACATACTAAAATATGCACAGGCTGATATTACAGTCCCTATGGAATCTGTTTGTGTATCACGTTTATATCATGATCATAGATGCATTATATAGAGTGATCTCATCTTAAAAATTAATTTTGTCTGGAGAATAACAAGTAAATTGTTGACTATTATCTGATGGATGCTTTCTGCTGGTAGACAGACTCATACATCATTGGCTCTGTTTATCCATAACTTTAGACCGGAGGAGTGTGGCAGTAATACAGCGTTTATACCCTGTGATCTGAATTGAGCAAGTAGCGGATACGATGAAAGAAGAATGTTAGTCTGTCTGTCTGTCACTCTGTCACAATAAGACGAGGAAATAAGGCTCACAATAGTGATGGTCAACACTGTTAAACTTCTCTAACTAATAAGAAAATTATTGGATGAGAGCTTTTTCTGGTCTCTTTAGGGAAGCTAATCTAAAGCTTTTTTAATAAAACTTTCTTTTTTCCTGACAAGCTTTCATGGTGTAAACTACCCTTGGTTAGCAAACCCTTTTGTTTTAAGCCCTTTTCTTTTTCTACCCACTTCCACAGAGAGCTACTGGTTGCCTTTAACGTTCCAATGGACTACTTCACAGTATCCTTTGTGATGTGGAACTTCGGTGTCGGAGGAATGGTAGCGATCCATTGGAAAGGTTCCCTTAAGGTCCAGCAGGCCTATCTGATCATTATTTCAGCTATGGCAGCTCTTATATTCATAAAGTACCTTCCTGAATGGACCTTGTGGATGATACTAGGCGCCATAGCCTTGTATGGTTAGTACAATGTTTGTCTATGTTGCATTCCAAGATTCCTCTCAATGCATTCCAATGGTCAAAGGTCACAATGGTAGCATTCAATGTTTAATCCTTAGCCAAAGAGGGACTCTGTGAATTTCAATTTTTTTTCATCCAATTTGATCATAGAGGTAACCTCCAGATACAACTAGTTTCAGATATTTCAGAAGGGAAATCCCCCATAAAAATTGCTTTTACCAGTTTCGGTTGAAATGACTAAAATGCTCTGTTGAGTAGAACAAATTTATTGACTTAATTGTAGCAATGTTGATAAAGGGTGGTTTTATAATTGGTTTTAATCCCTGTCTATTTTTTATAATTTTATTATCATCGTTGCAGATTTATTTGCTGTACTTACACCTCACGGACCGTTGAAGATATTAGTGGAGCTTGCCCAAGATAGAAACGAGACTCTCTTTCCAGCTCTCATATACTCCTGTAAGTGGTCACTCTTCCATTCTTCACAAAGCAACTTTGAATGATTTATTTCTCTTTAAACATTGAAGAACGACGGGGTATATGCAGCTCCACGGGTGCAAAGCTTCCATTTCCCTCAGCGTGTTTAAATGTACGGCTGTTCTGTTGTGATTTGCATATTCCTCTGTAGATTTTGTGGGGCAAACATTCTTTCAGGATACAAAAAACTGTGCACCACAGTATCTGCTGCGCTCTTTAGAAACAGTTTTTGATTTTTTTCCTGTCTCGTCTGCAGCTACCATGATTTGGATAGTCTCCATGGCCGATGTGGACCCTCAACCAAAGAATAGTCCTGCAACCGAGGAGGGTAGCTCTCAAGAGCCTCTACAGGATACAAACCAAACTGGTAAGAACTACTTTAGTATATTCAAGAAAATTTGTATAAAAGTCTGAGAGCCTTACAGAAGAACCTGCTAGGATAAGAGATGTCAGGCTCTCTAACTTACATATATATATTTGTAAGATAATGCAAGGCTTTTTTCCAGTTGAGAGATAAATAGCTCTTTTGTGTTTGTTGTTGTTGTTTTTTAGCTCCTTGAAATATCAAGAGATTTGTTTGTAATTGAAAGGAACTGATTTTACTTGTGTTTGCCAATAAGGATAAAATTGATCTGGAAAGTAAAGTATTTATGAGATTGTGCCAATCAAAAGTTATAATTTGTCCTGAGATAGAGTCGCATTACGTCGTTTGTATGAATAACTTTCTTGTAGTTTTAGCACTTACTGAAGATATTTGTTGAATTCTAGCTTGACTGAGTACTTTTGGTTCTTTACCAACTGTTATTGGATAGATGGCAACGTCATAAAACCTAGGCTTCCAGCAGCTTCCTCTATTGTAAAATGTCACTGCTTTTTCTTTGATACTGAAATTGTTCTTTGGATGAACCTTCCAACATTTTTAAATACATATTTTGAAGTATTGCAAAAATATGAAGTTTCTTTCAGAATTCTATTTTTAAGTTTTGAAACTGATAAATTTTTTATCTTCTGTTACAATTTTTTTTTTTTACATTTTTCAACTTTGTTTTAATAGGAGCAGATGAAGATGCTGAGCTTGAGAATGGCGGTTTTGACAGTAACTTTGTACAGAGACAGACTGACTATGCAGAGCGGTCTCAAAGCATGAATTCAGAAGATGCAAGAGCAGCAGCCAGAGCTCTTAGGCAGGGAGAAGGAGGAGGGGGAGGGCGGGCAGCCCCATCCACCCGACCAACACCTCCAACAGATGATGAGGATGACGAAGAACGTATGTGTGAATTAATAATATATATGCACAGGAATGGAGAGTATAGGAAGATGAATATAGATATATCTATATATGGTAATGGAGAGTATAGTGAGATGAATAAAGATATCTATATATGGGAATGGAGGGTATAGGGAGATGAATATATATATATATATATATATATATATCTATATACAGGAGTAGAGAGATGAATAAATATCCATATACAGGAGTGGAGAGTAGAGGGAGATGAATATAGATATATATCTACTGTATATACAGGAGTAGAGAGTATAGGGAGATGAATATATATGTATATATATATATATATATACAGGAATGGAGAGTATAGGGAGATGAATATAGATATATCTATATATGGGGATGAATGCTGGAGGGAGCTGAATAATTTATATCCATATAGGGGAAAGGAGGCTATTGGGATATTGAAAGATATATCCATATACAGGGATGTAGGCTGGAGGGAGCTGATATATATATTTATATATATATATATATATATATATGTATTTGTCGATATATGATGTTTGTTTCACAGATGGTGGTTGATGGTGATGTTACATTTAAGAAGACCATCATAGCTGCTCTGTTATTACTACAAATTGGGAGTATTATTTTGTTGTTTATATTCCTCTAAATCTGTTATTTTTACAAATTTCTGTTCTCTCTCATGTTTTCCTTTTAGGTGGTGTAAAGCTTGGTCTGGGTGATTTTATATTTTATAGTGTCTTGGTTGGCAAGGCCTCCCTCTATGGTGATTGGACAACAACTTTGGCATGTTTTGTTGCCATACTTGTAGTAAGTGGATTTAAATCTTAACTTCTGTTGAATGTGGTAGAAAGTTTATTGGTAATCTGTTCTGCCTCCAGTAGTAGAAATAAGAAACTTTTGGTACTTTAGGCAGAAAATGATATAATCAAGCATAAATGAAAGTAAGTGCCCTGCAAACATTTTAGGGCAGTGCCTTAATGCGATGTATAACTAGCTAATTAAGAGACCTCAAATGTTGGTATAAACACACAGATCTCTTAGTTAGATTGAGAGATATCCAAAAATTATATTTCTTTGTTAGATTGTTTCAAGGTTTCTCTCCAACACCCTCTAATGGAAAATTCTGTGCATTTATCTAATTTTACTTGTAATCCATGAAAAACAAAATACATTGATTCTGCTAAGCCCTCAAATCATTCCTTAATGTATCCAGTAATAACATACATGTACGACATATTCTTTTTGGAAATTTAAACAAACAAAAATGCAACTTAAAAATAGCAACACGGAATCATTGACTTTGAATTTATGGTCCTTGATTTAATCGTACAGAAATAACACTGTGTCACTTACCTGTCTCCCCACAACAATTGTACTCTAGCTGAACCATGTCTATTGTTTACTGGTCACAGTAATAGCACAGACCTGCTACAGTGACCAGGCACAACCAGTCATTGGTCAACCTCCACTTTCTATCACCGAAAGTGTCTAGTGGGAAAGTTTGATCAGGTTACAGATAGCTTTCATGGGCTGTCAAGATCAAGTACCATCTGCGGTGACTTACGGCCTTTTTTCTTCTCTTCGCAGGGTCTGTGTCTGACGTTAATCCTCTTGGCAATCTTCAAGAAAGCGTTACCAGCTCTGCCTATCTCAATAGCGTTCGGTCTGACCTTTTATTTCACAACCTCTTACATTGTCTTTCCTTTCACCGATATTTGCGCTCAGGAGCAGGTATTTATTTGATGGCAGTCTAAGCTACCAAACAGGACATAACCGCTAATCTGGAATCAGCTGTATGCAACAGAAAAAAAGTATTAATAGTGATATTAATTATTGCTATAATAGCGCAGAATCCAATAAAAGTTGATCAAAGTTTTACAGTTGAAGACGAAAGAAAGAATGAAAAAGAAAACATCTAATAACAATGTGTAAGTAAATGGATGAGTTTTAAGATGATTTTTAAACTAATCAAGTGAGTCTAGAGATTTAATATCTACTGGAAGTTAGGTTCCTAATGTATGTGTAGCATATCAAGAAAGGATAAGGGGAACAAGGGGCTAGGGTTAAATACCCTTCCCCCTTGCCCACAAGATTTATAGCTTACTGGTGATTTGAGGCTGCTGTGACACAAAGTCTTTTCCACATTTGAAATAGATTCCTAGTAAGGACGATAATTACATCAGATTACCATAAACACTCATTTGAATACGTTTCCTGAAGCTCAGACACTGTGTCTTCAAATTCATGTGAATTGTGTGTTCTGATTCTAATGCTCCAGTTTGAGTCGGGTATATTAAATGCATTTGTAGCCAGACAAAAACACAGTGACCAGGCATAGATATAATTTTAGGTTTGTGAAAATTACATGTGACACTTTCCCATGAAGGTAGGACCCAGTTAACTCTAAGATCGTGGGGACAACTTGAAAAGGCGGAATGCGCACACAAAAATTAATATATTAAGGCAAAGTGGTGTGTTTACTGTGCACATGGATCTTGTATTGAAAACAATGGGGTCAATTAAACTTAAAGAAAAATGTTAAATTATATAAATGGGTAACTTACAGATCTTCTTAGAGTTCTTACATCATATCAGGACTCCACTCGATGTATTGGGAAGAAAAATGCTTAAAAGTCCCAACGAAAAAAGAAAAAAAATGGCGGCACGGTTCGACCAAATACAATTGAAAATGAAATCTCCTTGGGATACTTCCGAGGTAGTTCACACAGTAGGGGACATCTCTGGGGTAGGTTGGCTCTCTGGATGGCTTGCCACTCGGAGAAAATAACGTCTTAGGGTGTCTTGGTGTCTAGGACGGGCTGTTCATCTCAGGGGGTGGGTCATCGCAGGGCTTCACTTCTATATGTGATGGCTTGGCTTCTACCGCTAGTCTTACACATGATCAGATTCTATTACGTATCAACCGCCTCTTCCCTCCCACCCCCCCTCTCCCCATTGCCTTACTGTCCCACTCATATTGCTTCTCTGCAAGATGGAAGCACTGACTTTGCCATTGTAAACCTCAAAAAAGGGTAACCTGAAAAAGATGTTCAGACTACACAAAATCAGAAGCAAAAATAAAAATTGATCAAAGGTTATTTTACTCGGTACCACTAAACACTTTTGTTTTCTTTCACTTTGATACCTTTTGACCTCTAAAATATTTACAACTTTATCTGAAATCTTTCTGTCAAACAGTTTGAAACTAATATTTTGCCAGCCATTTTCTCTCTTTTAGCCATATTGGACAATCCTCAAGCCATTGCAATGTTACATTGGTCTAAAGTTAGATGTGTTCATTCATGAGTAGAAAATGATTGCACACTACATTAGACAACTAAATATAAATCACAAATATAAATGAACCTAGCTTTATTTCAGCGGTACAACTGATTGTCTAGCATAGCTCTGACAGACCTTTTCAATTCAGCCCTACTTAAAGGGGTAGCATTGGTTATAAATCTTGGTCAGTTATTCTTGCAGGATCTTAGTTGCAGTTGGTCCAGATTTATAAAGCTTGCCACATTTTTGTGCTGTCCTTAGTCAAGAATGTTTCTTTTCAGATTAATGATTTACTTTAAAGCTTAAAAATAGATATTTCCTTTCATGAATCTATTAATTTACCTTTGTTTGAGTTAACAAAAATCAGGCCAGTTGCCAAATAATATTATTTTATGATTTTTTTTGAAATTTAGTTAGTATGAAAAACTTATCATAGAATAAATTACTTTTCTCATTAACACCTGTTAAGATGTAGCATTGCTCACTGTTTTGGGTTGTGTATTTTTTAGTTTAGAATTAGGTCTTTGCAGACTAAGGTTGTTAAGTTAGGTCATTTACTTCTTTATACCATTTTCTTAAATTTATTTTTAATGCTTAATGTGTTTTTGATATCTATTTTTGTAATAAAGATAAGAATGTTTAGCTTAATTGACTGTATCTATTATGAGACATAAAAAGAAATTATTCTAAGTTTAAGTCATAACCTTTTTGTTTCTGTTGAAACAAAAGAGGTTTATTGACCGTTCCTTCCGATTAGTGAATGACAATAGTATGGCATTAAAAAATAAAAGTTAAAATTTTCAATGGTACAGACTATTTAAAGAACTAAAATAAAACAAACCTGTTAGCAAACTGCTTATCCACTAACGAGCCTATGTAGGAGAATGTGCAAAAGTAATTTGGCCTGCCATTTCGATCCTAGCAGGATCTTCTTCACAGGATTCAATCATTCAGTCTCTGAAGAAGATCCTGCTAGGATCGAAACGTCAGGCCAACTTATTTTTACACATTATAAAGAACTATCAGTGCAGGTTGCAATTTCATACCACCTTTCATCAAAGGTCATTGATTCATCCGGCTTCAAATTGGCTTGTAAGCTTAGCATCCAGACAACAAGACATCTCATGGAAGCAACATTGAAAGCACTAACAAATCATGGGTGTATCTCCAACCTCTGTTTACTCAAAATGCAGATTTGCCATGCACACCTCTCAAGAACGAATGGTGTTGAATTTGTCATCAGATGCTCTGCTTTTCATATGTCGGCTAGAGGAACATTCTTTGTAAAGAGTTAGTAGAATTACCAAAAACAATGGATCAACATTAACAGTTAAGCCTGTTCCTAAAGAAGCTGACATTATCATCAACTTTGCCTGGAGGTAGTCAAGGGCAGTCACATAGTTCAATATGAAGGTGAAGAAACAGACCTATTTTTGGATTTGTTGTTTGAGTAATAGCACAAAATGTCTGCCCTAAGTCAGGATTGGTTCAGGTGTTTGAAATGTCTATTTTGTATGAAAGAGCACAAAAAGACAAAAAGAACAGTGAAGAACTACCATGATAGCATGCTCTGTTAAGGAGATATGACACTTTGAAGATATCAAAATTTCTTTGAAAACGACTGGTGTAGAAAGACTTACTGTGAGGGTGTGACGTCACATCCTCACTTCCTTAACATTTGTGAATATATTTCTTTAAAAATTATTTACATTTTTAACACATTTGAAAATAATATAATCAAAAATTCTCACATGTTTAATCTCAAATACTTACTTTGACAAATATGAGATCTCCTGACATATCTTTTGGTTGAAAGTCATGAAATCTCACAAAATATTTAGAGAGAAAAACAAAGACTTTGCAGCAATATGAGGATGTGACATCACAGCTAGTCAGATTTCAGCAGTTTCTACACAATCTGATAAAACTTTACACTTGAATATCTCTTTAACCGAAAAAGATATTTGAACAGTTTTTTCACCATTGTGTTTCTTTTATTGTCCTCTTTCATATAACATAAACATGTATGACAACTGAACCAATCCTTTAACTGTTTAGTGACCTGTTGATCGTACTACAGTGATATACTATAGTGGATTAATGAATCAGTCGACCGATATCCTTGGGATAATTTTAGACGAGCAGTCATCTGTATGGTCAAAACGTCACTATATCAGGAAAGTCGTTTTTTCTTCTTTTTTTTTGTTTCTTTTCTTTAGTTGAATGTGACTGGGTTAATGTACCATTCAAAATGTCCACGTGCAAGTTTAATTATGGCATTATTATGTTCTTTGTACAAACTTTTATGTACATAAATCTTCATGTCACAATTTTGTTAAAACCCGTTTTCAAAATAAAAATTTGAAGAAATGGAAAAAGAGACGTTTTTGTACCTCATTGTTCTCGAAACGAGAAATGGAATCCTTTTGTTTTGTTGTAGCCAGTTTTCATCCGGAGTGAGAAAAAAATGTCATATTGTAAAATGTATCTTCAACATTTGCTTCGCCCACCACACACCCTAGATATCAATATGTCAACTGTTTTGTTGAAGACTATTGCCCCCCCCACCCCCCCAAAAAAATAAAAACAGAACTATTTTGATAACGTCATTGCCGTCGAGATCTTATCCATGTTAATGCAGTAACTAGATAGTTACAGAGAAATCGTGCGGTTATAATAATATAATGAATAATGTTTAGCTTTCTTCCTTTTTTTTTGGTTTTGATGATAATCATAACCTTGGCATTCATGATGGCGTATGCGTGTGTGTGAGTGCGTTTTGTGACATCCAGCTTGTAAACACGACACTCAAGAAGGGAAGATCAGACCAATTTCATATTTGATGTGTAGAAGTACCACATTAAGTATGAAAAGCCTATTGTTTTTGGTGGAGGTCAAAGGTCACCTGGGTGAACTTGTGAAAACCTTGTAAACACGATATCTCAAGAAGGGAAGGTCATGCCAAATTCTTATTTGGTGTGTAGAAGCACCACATCGAGTACAAAATATATATTGTTTTTGGTGGAGGTCAAAGGTCATTTGGGGTCACCAGGGGTCAAATTGTGAAACAATTGTAAACATGTACACCCTCACTATACATTACATCAGATCGAAACCACAATGCATGTTTGCATTCTGGCTGTACCATTATTATAATTTTCTTAATTGGTCTTTCACTTGGCAGATCGATAAATATGTCACCTTTCATAAAAAAAAGTAGTGGGAAGGTACCACTCAGAAAGTAAAGGCACAGAATGTACAGACCGAAAAATGCATCACTGTACCAAGGATCGCAATCTTCACATTTCTCTTACCCTCCAAACCCCAATGCCCCTCCAAACCCCTGCATGTTGAGGAATAGTCCCTGTCCTGAAATAGAAAATACTAGGCTTGGGTAGAACGCTATAACTCTGTGGAACGATTCAAACCCTATTCTCTTGTATAATTTTCGCATTATATGCGCGCACATCGGCACATGCCAGTGGCGGAGAAACAGGGGGGTTGGGGGGTTTTAACCCCCCACTTTTTGAAGAGGGGGGGGTTGGCCCACACAATCAACCCCCCTAGTTTTTGCCAGTAATGTTCTGTTATAGCCTATGTTATGTGCTCCAAATGGCATAATAAATCAAATTATTAAATTTGAAATTGTTAAAGTCATTTCAACCTTTTACCTGGTAGGCTACATCAACAATTAACAACCGAAAACCGAGTTAGAATTGACCCACACATTATTTCTAGCCCCTTTCCCCCACCTTGCGCATTGGAACTTGTAGCTCATAGCGCTAACTTCACCCCACAACAGACATACACAAAATAACGTTTTGTTGCTGTTGAATAGCTTTGGAACTGTATACACTTGCCAACTTCAACGAGGTGAAGGAAGGAAAAGAAAAAGAAGAAAGAGAGAAAAGGAGAAAAGGATGGAGTAGAAAATACGGCAAGAAAACGGGAAGAGAAAAAGGAACAGTGACAAAATTATTCGAATTTGTAAAGCAAACAGCAGATATCACATCATATCAGTGAGCATGAAAATGGCGTTCCACGATAAACAGCCTCCAAACCATGGGCGCAGATCCTGGTGAGGACAGCGGGACGCGTCCCCACCAACTTTTTCAGTAGTGGGGACATGATATACCGTATCCCCACCAATTTGTCTTGACCAATAGCTGCATTTCAAGTTCCCCTGTATTGAACTTTGGCGCAGTTTGATCCAGCATTGTGCAAATGACATGCAGCAGTTCTCATTTTGCACAGTTGTTAAATATAGGACGGAAATCGCATTTGCGGCAGTCTATATTTGTTTTCTGGGAGAGGACCCCAGACCCATCATATATACAAAAGTCTACTTGGATTATTTGTCCCCTGATTTTCTTTCTGCAGACACCCATGTATTTCTCCAAACTAAATTTCTAAGCCATGAGATCTAAAACTTAAGGAGGTTTAGGAGCATCATTAGGTCTGGGAAGTGTTATTTCCGGCGATCTGGGAGGTATATTTGCCAAAAAAAATCGTACGCTACGCGCGAACCCATGGTCGCGCTCCGCTTAGATAGTTTCATAGAACAGACATGCGTCCCCACCATTATCCAAGACTGATCTGCACCCATGCTCAAAACTGTCGATGTGTGTAGTGTTCGGTTTCGGAAATATCTGGTATATTTTTATTTCCTTCAACGAAATTTTTTAGTAGCCGTCTGAATTTTCGAAAATTCCCTAACCAACATTCTTCATCATACTTCATCATACTCGTGCAATTTTGACCCGTCTGTTAGGGTTTGAAGGAGGTTTTGCTATACCGGTTGTCCATAGATGATATTTTGTGCAACATTATGGGTATGTTTTGAAGTGAATTTATTCACGAGAATTGTGAATTTTCAAATTCTGAACAGTGGGGCTGACGGATATTGTGGGCCGCGATGAACAATCACCTACAAAAGCAATGATCCACAGGATATGTGATGAAGTCGAACATGATGTGTGACTGGTGACAATCTTCAAAAAGGTTATAGATGAGAAAAAAAGTATTTGGAAAAAACTTGGTTCTCAGGCAAAAGTGTACATATGGTTGGTCAGTTTCAAGCCCGAGAAGTGCCATTTCCGGTGATCTGGGGGTACCAAAACCAGAAATTTGCTTGTACGCTGCGCGCCAACCAATGGTGGCGCTCCGCTTATATAGTAATACGCGCCCCCCGGGTTAGAAAATCCTGCATACGCCCCTGGTTAAATGCAGCTTTCCAAGGCCTGGGCAGTGCCATTTACTGCAATCTGGGAGGCAATATTTGCCAAAAAATTCTTGTGCACTTCGCGCCAACTTATGGTGGCGCTCCACTTAGATAGTGAGCCAGCAGTTATGACTTTTTATTTCATCAATGGCCTGCAACCCCCCACTTCTGACAAGAAATCTCCGCCACTGGCACATGCCCATATATATTATTCACGCAATAGTAAAACTTGTAAAAAAAAATACTCTTCGGAGAGTATAAGAACCGTATATGTCATCCTTTGACGTAGGCAAAAGTGAAATACGATTTATGAAGAATGCTAAGTCTTCTGTCTATAAAGCTAGTCTGCAAGTAGAGGATCGAGACTGCACCAGGGAGTGAAGAAGGTACTTTTTAAGAAAAGTCACCAGGAAAGAACCTGGGCACGCAAACCAAACTACCGAACGACTGGTCCGCTCTCAATCCCATTGCATAGAGACTGTGTGATCATCGTCAGGTGTGTATCACGATTCCCCCAGAACGGGAACAGAAACTACACATGATCTTAGCCAGGGAGTGAAGTAGGTGAAGGTTATGCAACTCTATGGCTTGAAAAAGTGGCAATCAAATGGGTAGGCCGAGGGGAAACAAAAGTTGTCTTTTAATTTAGAATGTTCAAATTGATGATAGAAATTTACGGAGACAGTTTCAAAAGTGCGCCCTCCTTATTTACCGGGTGAATTTGAACGTTTGTTTTTATTGTATTATGACATGGACATTCAACGTTTGCTATAGAAAACGGATTCAAAGAGACAAGACCGTGCTGTCTGCTTAGTGAATCGTTTGAGCAGTTAAGTGGAAATGAATATTTTTATGTAACTTCGTGTTATTATACATGATTACTGTTAGAGCTACTAACTGAAACTTTGCTTAAACGAACCGGATAGGAACGGCTTTACGGCCTAGCGAAATTTGCTAAGACAAACCTAACGGCGTACGCTACCCATAGTGTAACAGTTTGGCATAGGCCTACATGGAAGAACCTTACTCCTGCAACAGCTAACGGCAACGCTATACAGTAGACTGCCGTGTGTCCTATCTAATATTTACGCCTACGCTATACTGACAGCCTCACTAAGTTATATTGCATTTACAACATCTAGCCTAACAAAGATATGAACATACCATAGATATAATGCTAGCCCTCGGTTAAGATGGTTAGTACTAGTAGGTGTAATAACTTTTAAAAATAAAATACATAGGCTAGGCCTAGGCTACCAAAGGTATCATTTATAAAGCTAGTCCTAAGATAAGTTGGGTAATATTAATAACAGTTTGGCTAAATGATGTTCTAACAAATACATAGCCTAGGCTACCTAATATAAGTACAAACTAAAGTCTTACTCTTAGGACTGAACAGTTTGCCAGGTGATAACATCAACTTGGACCAAATAAAGTTTGAACTGCTCAAGAAGCCAAGTGCACAGTAAAGGAGCCAAATTAAAGCTGTATTATTTAGGCCTTGGTCTACAGTAATTTCAGTTCTAGGCTAATTGGCATTAGGCCAATACTCCAATAGTAGCAGCACAAACTTCACAAATAGAAATAAACATCATGACAAAAATTGCCAATTTGCCATGAAATAATGGGTTGTAAACCATTTCTGTGGCAGGAATTTAATGCATTATCTGATTCAAATGTTAATATCTTGCTATATACTGTAAGGTTAGATGTAACATGTAAGAGAATAACATAGCCTAGCCTAGACCAAAATTCTGACAGCAGCTCAAGTGTTACAAGCTGAAAACACTAAATAAAGTTGTGCTGAATGTTAAAATTGTGTGACCACCAGTTACAGGATTTAACAGTTTGCGTCCTCTTAAAGTTCTACAATTTTTAAATTGGCCAGGCCTTCAGCTGATTTTTGTTTTCCTCCCTGGCTTTAATAAAAATTTCAGGGCATCGGTATTATCTGGCTGCATCATTGCCAGGGTTCATAGGTACAGTATTTATATTCTTCCTGATTCAGAGAGAGACTTTGATCAAAAAAGCAATCCCAAGTTCACCTAATTAGTAGGCTAGGGTCTTCAGATGTTACTGGATCGCCTTGTACCAAAAAGTTGTTATCTGACCTAACAAGTGACGAAGGCCAGAGTTCAAGGAGACGAATTTATGTTTTAAACTTAAAGTGTACATAGCTGCATGCAGAATTTCTCTCAGGTTGCTTGTTTTGATTTACATTCTTCTTAACTCTTTAAATTATAGTCTACCAATAGACCTTAGTTTCATTTTGTTTGGAAATGATGTACTATACCCAGTTGTTTCTCAGTTTTTCACAGTATGAAATTGAAAATGTACTCATTGAGTTGACAAACACTGAACTGCTACAAGGCTGATGTGATATCTACTGACCAGTGTGTTTGGTTCAGTGGGTTATCCGTAAATATCATAGGAATGATCCTAACAACAAGCACATGTTCATTTTACTAATATTTAACAGTTTTTTCTTTCTGATCTGAATAATGTTTCATATTTTGTACTATATTGCAGAAACATTCCTAGCTTCAGGATGGATATCATGGAAGAAGCTGAGGACATCACTTCCACTTTTAAAGGGTACTTATATGTGCTTTATTTTTACTTTGTTGAGCTTGCATCCAAGAGACTGCTGTCGAAAAGGGAGATTCTGGTGGCAGGAAGCGGGTGATTCTTATAAGTTGCCAAAAACTATGCTATGTGCACCACTAGCTGTAAGAATCTGATCCTGGTATCATGTTTTTCAGCAAAGATGTTATAGTATTTATGAAATTTTATGTATTTATTTGCCACAGAGGAATGTACCGTCATTAAGAAAATAGTTGAACACATCTTCCTTTCTCCTTAGTGCAAATCATTTACCACCAGAGAAAATTGGTGTTTTTTTCAAAACCAAATTGCAATTTTGATAGAATCTTTGAGCATTAGCAGCTACACTTTAAACAAATAGCATATCTAGAGAAGGAAGAAAATTATTTCCTTTTTTTCAACAAAAAACCTTAATGTTCTGGCCTTTAAATAGTTTTGGTAAAATTGTCAGTCTGAACTAATTTGAGAGGCAGGTATTTAACTTGAATTAAACTCATTTACATTTCTTCAGTTTTTTTTTGGCTGGATAATAAATCGGGAGGGATAATGTCATTATTCTTTCTTCTGAGTATTACAATTGTCACTCCTCTACCCGCTCTCGACCCTCCCCCCCCCCCCCATCCACTCCAGAAAAATTACAATATGAAAGATAACCTTTCTAAGTCAAGTTAATGAACTGCATTGATTTTAGACTTTGTATCAAACTCTGTCAGGGAGAAAAGTTATCAAAGTCAACAACCAGAGAGAGCTTGAAGCCGGGAAATTATATTTCTACTTTATATATTTTATTTATTTATTTATTTATTTATTTATTTATTTATTTATTTATTTATTTATTTATTTATTTATTTATTTATTTATTTATTTATTTATTTATTTATTTATTTATTTATTTATTTATTTATTTATTTATTTATTTATTTTTAATATCCATAATTTCTGTTATGGTTATTTTCTTCTAAAATAATTATTCTTTTCTCTTGTCTTGTCTGTTTGTTTGTTTACTCAAGTAGCACTATTTTTGCTCCTGCATGTAAACTTTGTGGGGTACAATCTATATTATCTTGTAAAGTCTGTTCTTAGCTCTGCAGTTACACTTGTGAATTTTCTTTTCCCACAAAAAGTGGCAAGTTAAATTGAATTTGTTGCTCAAACACTTGATGACCCTAGTAGTTTTATGTAAATTTATTTATATATTGAAGTTTTATCATTGCTGAGGTCAGAGGGTTAATGAAGCTTGTGTTTCTTTAATTTTTGCAGGAGTCGGAGTCGTAAGAGAATATCTTTATCATCGGTAAGTATGATTTCACAATGCGGTGCAGTATACCATCACATCCCATAAAATTTAATTCAACTAGTCTTGCAATGGTGTCTTTAATTACAAAACTAATTAAGTTATGTGACAGACCAGTCATATAATACTAACAGCTATCTTGATAACATCTTAAAAATCAAGATATTGAAATGTCAATACCATGTCCCAGAGCTGTCCACAAAAATATTGGACTACTAAACCCAGATATCTAATGTTTTTCAATTGTCCATAGTTTAGTACAATCACATTTCATGGACATACATACTTTGGCAGATGGTATCATTATCATTGGTCTCCAGTAAGCTGATCTCTGTGGAAGCATCTCTGCAAGTAGTTTGTACAGACAAAGTGATGTATTGTGTTACAGACTACTTCCCCCCACCCCCTTAAGAAAGTAGTGAAGAAATTACAAAAAGTCTGTAACACAATACTCCACTTTGTCTGTACAATCTACTTTAAATTATCTCTCATCAAGAATCAGTAATCTCTCTATCCCATCTCAGAGGATACTCTCATTCACCAACACCTCAGGAACTTTTGATTTACCAGTTTCCAGCTCTTCCCTCTGTGGTATTGCTTTCTTATGATGTCAGCATAGGGCCTTCTGTTCGGGGTGATGTCAGGAAGGCAGGGTGTTCTTTCAATTGTAAATATCTTTGACAGTTGATACAAGTCTTGTTTATTAAACCCCCCATCACTGAGTCGACACAATCAATCTACTAATTTCAGCGTAAATGTTTTGTTTTTGATAGATTCTGAAGGCATCTCCATCTAGACAAGCATTAGCTGATGTGGATGCAAATCAAAGAGAAGTTACCAATATTGTAAATCCTGGGTGAGTTTTTTTTGAAATATGTTATGTTCACAAATAAATATTATGAAATTACTTGATTGTATTGTCACCGTGCTTTTTTAAGAGGCATTGGTTCACACAAGTCCTAATCCCTTTGTTTTTGGTCTATACAGAAAATACATAACCCAAAGTGTGCAAGGCAGTCAGTGGTATGATACAGTATCACTTATTAAAACCCCAATATCATATTAACTTGGAAATAGCTCTATTTAGTAAATGAAAGGTAGAAAATCTTCCAGTGGAAGAAAATATACCTAACAGAGAATATAATACGCAAGTCTATCAACGCATCAAGATAACGCAACTGCAGCAGGGACATTTTGTGAGCAGGTGTTCAAGTATGATCAAGTTACTTTGTAAGAAATTAAATACCAAGGTTTAATCATTAAGTAGTCAAAATTGGAACAGAATACAGTAGGTCAAAATAAAGACATTCTTTTTCATGCTGGTGTTCTGTTCTTATTGAATTGAATCAATGTACAAGTATTATAATCTCTTATTATAATGGATTAGGCTATACAGCTGGAAGCCCAAGTACCAACAAGTTTCTTTTCTACATTTCTGTATTTTATATCTTGGTTAAATGAGGCTATTCCTTTTTAAGTAAATATCATATATTATTAAACAAAAAACCCATGGTGTCTATGAAAAGTTTTATATTTAATAAACAAACTTTTATCTCCTTTTTTAAATAGGAAAGCTGAGAGAAGAAAGAGGAGGCGCTCATCAAAGCGTGTTAGCTTTGCCAATACACATGAAGTGAAGTATGTATATCTCTTTCAATCAAATATCAAAAGTAACAGAGACCATAAAAATGAGGTGTTTGCCAATAAAGTATTATAACATCTCAACAGTTTCATCAGTATTTTGGTACATTTCTTTTACTTTTCAGAGAGTTTTTGACTGAAAAAGATGCCCGAACTCTTGGAATCCTTGAAGTATCTGCCGATAGTAGTGCTGTCATGCAAGCTGACAACAGACATTCATATGAGTAAGACAACTCTACAACCTTCGTACAACATTCAACAACATTTCTTCAAACCTAACATAGTATTCAGTTGAATTCATATATGTTTGTCTGTCAAAAATCTCTTTTCATCAACTCAACTGCTCCATTTCTGATTCATCAGAATTGACAATAATTCATAAGAAGTTGTAAGAGTTTTCATGCAAGAACTTGCTACTTGACATGCTGAATAAAGTGTTGACAAAGTTACCAGCCACCATTTTTGGGGGTATCATTTTATTTTTTAATACTCCTGAGATCCTGCTCAATATTTTGTTCCATGAAAGAAGATTGGGACAAGCTGATTTTGTTGTCAAAAGAAAGGTGTAGGTCAGTTTATTTGAAAACATCCTTCTTCTTCTCAGAAACAGCCTTAAAAAGAGTAAAATAATTTTGATTGTCCTTGTAGCAGATTTGACAAAACGTTGCATTTAACTCAGGGCACAATTTATCCGGTATCGTAATATAAGGCAGCTTGCTATACTAGTGCAAAGATGTGTGTAGCAGATTTTACACACCGCAAATCATAGTATTTTATATGAGACGTAAGTTTAGAACATTCAAAACTGCTACTGTACATATAAACTTTGAACACCTTGAATGTATTCCCTGTAACTGCTTGTAACAATATTCTGTTTGTGACCATTAACTCTGTACTGTTTGAATACATCTTTCCTTGTCTACTCTTCAACATAGATCAACATCACAAATACCACCAGTAGTCTCTGTTGGACCAGGGCATCATATAACAGGTGAGGAATGAAAGTTCAGGGTTATTTTACTTTTAGAATAGATGACAGTCTGGCATCAGGATAGTTGCCCTTGAAGAGTCCATGAAGTCAGACAACTGGATCTTCCATCGTATTATCCCTGCAGCAGTTTACAAGGAAAGACAATTTTAATGCTGTGAAGTTGATCCTGTAGAGAAATTCCAAAGTAACACTGGGTGTAGTCAACATTTCAATAAGTAAATTATAGGTATGAAGTGTTGTGCCTTTGTTTTCTCTCTCTCTCCTTTCTTATATTTAAGCTACTGTTTGGATTCTTGTGTAATAATTACCTCTTAGAGTTAGATAATCTGTTATAATTGGGTTTCATTGTGTGTCTGTGTGTGTAGTTGATGAAATGTGAACTACCGTTTCAAAGTTTTATTGAAAGGTTACTAATAGTTACAACATTTGTTACTCTAAAGAAAAACCAAACCAGAAGAAATGAAAAATAACGTAAACTTGGGGCAAATTTGGAATGATAAACAGTTGCAGCTGACAACCACTTGTTTGAGACATTTACATAATTACATGGAAATGTAATTCAGAACATTATACTATTTAATTGAGTCACTCTTGTTTGCTGGCAATGTGGCTCTGTGATTTTTAGTAATCAAAAGCAACAAGGTGTTTTTCAAATGATTGCTTTCTGGTTCTCATCATCAGGTCTGGAGACACTATTGACTGCACCTATCGTACAACAACAGCAGATGGCCGAAGAATCACCGAGTCAGAACGACGAAGGTGTCGATGCTGTCCTCTCCAAGATAATGAAGAATTTCAGGTGAGTGACTTATGTCAAATAGAACGTCCCTGGACTCAGGGAAGAATAAGAAAAGTGGTTTGTTTGTGGCATATTCATTGATAAGCTGTTTCGCTTTTAAAGGAATGTTACCTTTCCTTTTCACAGTCGAGTTTGGTACAGCCAGATTTGATGGATTCAATGCTATACTGCGGTTTAAAACATTCTAAACAAATTTGTGACGTTATTGCTTTTCTGTATATTTATGAACTTTTCATTAATTCGTTTTGTGATCACCACTACAGGGCACAACAAGAAACCTCTGTTGAAAACAAGACAAGCCCAGAAGTAAATCTTGATCCTGAACCAGCACGTGAAGAACCAACTAGTATCGCTCCCTCCGATTTCTTTAAGAGAATCACTTTTGACCGTCCAGCTAGGTAAATTCAATTCCTATCTTTTCCTTTGCTTTAGTTGCTCTTTTCTTTCCTTTGCTTTAGTTGCTATGTGAAAAGTATCAGTCATTAGGTGATATTAGCCAAAAAATGTAACATTGTTAAATTATGTTAAATGTTTCTGTTTTCATTGTTACCTTTTGTTCTGTTTTATACTTGATCTTCTCTAGCAGCGATTGTACATGTTAAATTATTTCTAGCAGAACTCACAGAATTTGTCATGTTTGCTCCTTAATTAAGTCTTTCGGGATCAAAATGTGGTAAAGAAGCGATTTCTGAAGAAGAAAAAAAACTGTCAGTCACAATTTAATGGAGTCAAACATACTCTTACAAGTTTGCTCTTTGGCCTCAATGGGTTGGAAATAAACTTTTAGAAATATTTAGCCATTTTCAAGGCCAAGTGATACATCACCAATTTTTTTTTAGCTTACAGTTCACTCCTGATTGTTCCTTGCATTGTTGCTACTACCAATCAAACTTGAATCTTCCTGAGTTAGAATATGAATTATTAAGAGTTAAGAAATAAAGCTTCAATCCCAACCCTGAAAACCGTAAAACTGCTCAGCATTCAACTTTCATTTGCCAGGTCGAGAGATCAAGCTGAATGTGGAGAGATGTCGGAGAGAACGATCTTCTTCAAACAGAGTAAAGACTCTGACGATGGGAACATGGAGATGACTGGTAACTATGACAACACCATCCATCAGGAGACAGAAGTTACTCAACAGTTTAAGCAACAAGTCTACTTTGATAATTTAGGCTTACTCGGTCCCACGTACACATGTCGCATGAAGGCGTACGAGTCGTCAGATACAAGCAGTTTACACAACAGCTCTGTAAACAACTCTGCCAACATCAGTAATTTGAGTTCCAGAGAGACGAGGATGCGGAATGGCTCTCAGGATAAACCGCAGGAAGTTGACAATATTACTCGAGTATTCACCCTGGAAGATGCAAGTGCTGACATGGAGCTGACCCAGGTTCACGGTATCAAATCTCAAAGCGTAAGACGGGATGACAGGATAGTGAACAATCCCAGCTTGGTTAAGATTGCAAGCGATGATCTTACAAGAGTATTTAATCAAGAAGACCAAACTGGGATGATGGAAATGACGAAATGTATCGATGCCGATCAGAGGAATTACCAAACGAGAGACAGACAACCATTAGGATTATCTGAGCAGTCCCGTGGTACTGGATACGAAGAAATCACCAGAGTGTATGGAGACATAACAGCTGGGATGGAATTCACTGAACCAATACCTGCAAGAGAAATTAAAAGCAGTGCTGAAGAAAGGACCAGGATCTTCCAAACTAATGATCAGGCTGGTGCCATGGACATGACATCTGTTTGTAATGTTTCAGGGAAAGTCTTACCTGCGGTTGCTAAGCAGGAGGATGACAAAACGGTCGTGTTTGATCTCCGTGGTGGTACTTCTGGAGATGTTGAATTGACGGAATGTTTACAAGTCTATCCATTGGATAAGGAGAACCACTGCCCTGCAACTAGCGGTGATATTTCAAGGCAGCATCTTCATGAAGGTATGTCTGTGGCTTCCAAGATAGACCGAACAAAAATATTTCAAATAGACGATGGTGGGGAGATGGAAATGACGGAATGTGTAAACCCTGGTGTCCAGTCCAGAAGTGTGTCCAAGCAGATCGACCAGTCGTTGATGTCTGCGGGAGCAAAGAAACAAGGCGAGATGCCCTTTGGGAACCAAGATGCAGGAGTGGAAGACGAAGAAAGTCAGCACAAGAATCAAAAGCAAAATGACAAATCGTGTGTGTCATTTCAAGCAGGAAACAGAAAACCAAAATTGGAGGGATTAGACCAACATCTTCCAACAAGTTCTAGTCGAGTCAAGGATGAAAGAGACAAAGAAAACATGCTAGCGGTGATGCCAGAGCCAACGGTAGAATTGGGAGACATATCATTGCTGCCGTGCGGGCCACTGGACAGTACTCACATCTTTCAAAATGAACACCTGGGAAGGAGATCGGCCTTCTTCCCGTCGTCCGCCTTGAAACAACAGCGTGAGGAGCAGAACGAAACGTCCATGAACGCAGCTAATACAAGCACCTGCAGGGAATCAACCAGGAAAGTAATGGAAGGCATCAACGCCTTACTTGCGAGTAACAGTAGCACCGAGAAAACCAGACAGGCGTTACAGGCACTGTCATCTCGGGAAGCAAAAATGTATGGGTCCCGACAGAGCAAAGCCAAGGTCGGTCTATTCCAGGAAAAATCTGCCAAGTATTCTTCCTCTATGCCCACTCCGAGTCATGGCCACAATGATGATGGAAAGAAGGCCCTCAAGATCGCAGATGAGAGGAAAAGAATACAAGAGACGGCAAATTTACCGGAAGTCTCTTCCTCACAACAAAACAGGCTTTGTGACGTCACCAGCGAGTTACCATCCATGCTGCTCAACACTACCTCCAGTATGAGGTATTCATCAATGACCCTGGACGATGATCTACTGAATAGTACCGTCCATCGACCCACCGCCAAAACACTGTCGTCCCACAAAAGTAAGACACCAGTCGGTGGTAAAAAGATGTACCACAGTGACATTGAGGCCACCGTGGAAGTGACGGCTACTTACAATAAGCAAACCAAGGAGACGGTGAGGGGTGACAAAACCTCTACCAGGCCCGCTACCCTCCACCCAGATGATACCCTAACCAGACGTTTCTCGGCAGATGACGAGGGTGATATGGAATTCACATCATGTGTGAACGAGAAGATAGATTCTAACCTTGATAAAGAGAATGTCTTTCCCTCTTCCATGGCATCCTCTGGAAGAAACGTATCTTTTCCACAGGAAAGACCACAAATGCTCGTTATGGATGCCGCAAATAATCATCCAAAAGTTGGTTTGGAAGGTCATTCCAAGGTACAGGACGGTCACCAGAATGATGAAAATCAAACAATGCAATTTGGATCAGAGGATACAGGAGCAATGGAATTTACTGCTTGTGTTCCAGCGGTCAGTAATGAAAAAGAAAGATTAGTGTCTGATCATACAATGGCTGGGAAAACTTCGCAAGCTCCTGCTTTCATCGAGGATCAAACCAGACGATTTGGATCAGATGACACAGCAGGAATGGAATTTACAGCCTGTGTTCCACCAATCATCAAAGGCACAGACAGATTAGTGTCTGATCATACAATGGCTGGGAAAACTCCGCAAGCTCCTGCTTTCGTCCAGGATCAAACCAGACGATTTGGATCAGACGATACAGCAGGGATGGAATTCACAGCCTGTGTTCCACCAATCAGCAAAGGCACAGACAGATTGGTGTCTGATCATACAATGGCTGGGAAAACTCCGCAAGCTCCTGCTTTCGTCCAGGATCAAACCAGACGATTTGGATCAGACGATACAGCAGGGATGGAATTCACAGCCTGTGTTCCACCAATCAGCAAAGGCACAGACAGATTGGTGTCTGATCATACAATGGCTGGGAAAACTTCGCAAGCGCCTGCTTTCGTCGAGGATCAAACCAGACAATTTGGATCAGATGACACAGCAGGAATGGAATTTACAGCCTGTGTTCCACCAATCAGCAAAGGCACAGACAGATTAGTGTCTGATCATACAACAGCTGGGAAAACTTCGCAAGCGCCTGCTTTCGTCGAGGATCAAACCAGGAGATTTGGATCAGACGATGCAGCAAGGATGGAATTCACAGCCTGTGTTCCACCAATCAGCAAAGAAACAGATGGAATTGTTTCTGATCCCATATTAAATACTTCACAGAAACACACTGTGCATCCAATGAGAGAAGATGAAACTAGACATTTTGGTGTCAATGACGGAGAAAAGATGGAATTTACGGCTTGTGTAAAAGACCAACTAGATGATCCTCCTACAGACGGAACAATCAATCCACCGGCAGAAACAAAGGTGTCATCAAAAGAGCAAGAAAAGACTCAGATATATCGGGACGGTATGACAGAGATGATGGATTTAACCAACATCCACTTTAAGGCACAGACAGACCAAGATCACCTGGACGGTTCGCCTCCTTGCAAAAAATCAAAGCCGACTCAGGTAGGAGAGGAAGCCGGTACGAAGACGCTCTCCTCCGAAACCACCACAGCAGAAACGACGATGCCCAGTTGTGAGAGAGGTGTAACACCAGTGTCAGGTGAATTCAGTAGAGAGGGTGGAGAGCCTATTCTGCCAGCACCGAAGGGTATCACATCGGTAGCAGACGGTATCGTACGTGCGGACGGTGCGTCCTCCGGTGAGGTAGGTAACGGACCAATGGGAGGACGAGAATTGCTTCAGTCAAAGGACGAAGAACGAAATGAAAGATCCTGTAATGCGACAGAGAAACCCGGACGAAGGGATTCCTCAAGGAGGAATTCTGACACTTTTACTCTAGAAACAAGTAACATTGCTGGAGCAGAGATAAACAAAGGAAATGAGACAATGGGTGTTCAGGAGGAGCAGCCATCCTTAATCTTGAACCAGAGTGAGACGAGAAACAGAAGTATAGCAGGTCTCAGTTTGTTGGCAGAGGGCAGTCTACTGGTGCATGATGGTTCTTTCGATGGTATCATGGAAGAAGAATTCCAAAGTCCTGAATGTACGGAAGACCTAGCAGGCTTTGAATTGGGCAAACAGCCTTTGAGTTTGAATGGCAAAGGTATGTTATTATTTATTCATTTGTTGGCTGGAATGCCAACATTGTGTCCGTGTAAAGCATTCATTGAATCTCTTCCATAGAATTATGAAAACTTTCAGGAATTTAAGTTTCATAAGTTCTTTTTCATTGCAGTTTTATTTCTGTTTGACATACTTACTGAACAAATAAACGACTTGTTTTTATTATTTTTATTTTGCATGTATACATATATGCCACTAGTACACTCAGTTGTTAAGGTAGTAGCCTTCCTGCAAAGACAGAAATCCATAAACAGTTGTGTAAATTCATGAAAGACTAACAAAAGTAAAAATGAATTGGTGTAGCAAATACCATTTTATTTGCCAAAATTCATAAAGTTTTAAATGAGAAATTATGAGGCCACTTATTTCTTTTCACAATCTCTTGCCATACAAATCCAAAATGCATTTTTTGTTTGTGGTTTTGTAATTTTGCTTATGTGTTTGTTTGTTGGGTTACCACTTATCTGAAGGAAATAGCAACATCTGTTTTTCCAATATGGAGCAAGGAAAACTTTTTTCACTGTTGAAGTAGTTTTATAGCTAACTGTCAGCTCTTTGCACTGAATCATTTAAGTGAAGACTCAATACTTACATGCAGAGGAAAAGATACCTTTGATAGCCTTAAGGTTAAAATAACATATTTTTTATTGTACGAAAGAAGTTAAATAAAAAACCTCTTGGTCTATGGTGTTACATATTTTCCATAAGCTTCACTGAAACGAGGTAAAACTGTTGAGGTTCCTGGAAATTTACTCATATTAAGTTTTCTTTTCATTATTATTATTATGATTTGTTTTTGACGTATTTGTGTCTATTTTCAGCTATGGATGGTAGTTACATTTCTGTCCCAGAACCTCAGCAAGATATAGAGGGCGCTAGTTCTGAAAAAGAAAAGATGGACATCCCAGACACATTAACCGTTGCAGAATTTTGCAATTTATTTCAAAATTCTGACGACGCTCTGGTTGATGCAAAGTTTGGTAGAGAGACTCTTGTACCTATTGATGTAAGAAATCATGATTTTCATTTTATTTGTCAATTTATCAGATTTGGCTGAGAATAAACTAGTCCACGAGAAGCCAATTAGAAATACCCTACGGTTAAATGATTAGAGAGAGTGGAAAAATAGTAGGTAATTATTTGAAAGTCCATGCAGCTTAAAATGTGGATAATGTACCAGAAAATGTAGCAATATAACCCCAATAACCATGTGAAATGATCAGAGCAGTACATGCTTGGAGTATAAAGGAACACCTATGTCTACAGAAATGAAATACTGCATTAGAAATCACCAAATATATTCCTTTAAACATGTTATCATGAAAAATGTTCTTTTAAAGAATAGAGAACAACGTCCTGTATGTATACATATATCTCTAACTCATATATGTAGGTTTAACTTCTCGCTTGAATCCATGTATGCTATAATTGATAAAATGTATTGGAGCTTTGGTAGTATTAAACTTAAAGTAAAATCTATGTATACTTTGAGGTAGCAAGCAAGCATTTTTTATCAAACTTAAAATCCGAAATGTCACTACCGCTATTGATGTAACTACAACCAAAGCACCGACTGTGTCTCGTACAGCTTGCAAGAAATGCTATCACCAACAAGAATGTTCCAAAAGGATATTATTGTATCAAGACTTGTATTTTCTTTGCATTGAAATATTTGAAATTATAATAGTACTTAAAGGTGCAAGAAATGTAGTCCTAGTTACCACTTTTAGAAACCTTAGGAAGACGTCTTTTTACAGTCTGTAATTCTGTTACTTTAAGTCCCATTGGGTAGTACATAATCTGCGTCTCTCAGTGTCTCAAACCAAACACTCATTTGATCATTCAAAGCTGAAGACACCTGAAGAACTTGAAGAGTACCTGCAGGTCTTGCTGATTATCAAACCGGATCAAGAGATCCATGATTGGGCGTTGACACAGTTGCAGACAATGCTGACCAAGTAAGTCGAGCACAAAAGTGGCAAAACCGCTAGGTGTAATGTGGATGTTATTCATTAATTTAGTGTTAACAGTTCAGCAGCCATCTAGTTCTATTGATTTAAAGTTTTTGGTTACAATGATCAAAATGTATTTTTGCACATGGTACTGATGCTATATTATATGCATTATTTAAATTGTCTCACAGAGAATAGCTATGCATGAAATGGAGGTCAAAATGGTTACTAAAATATCAAATAAAATGTGATGTTATCGTTCAAGACAGACATACTTTTTTCTTCGAAACTGGCAACAGTCTTTTTCTTATCTTCCCTTTAAAAACTGATAAAATCATTATTTCCCCTCTATGCTACAGATCTTCTAAAGATGATTTTCTTGTGGAAAGTCAACATAAGGCAAACTCATCATTTATTATAGTTATAGAATATACTTCAAATACTGTAAGTTGATATACCCAACCATGTGAAGTTCACCCAACAGGAATGTTTCTCCACTCTATGATATGATATATTCTTACCTTGCTTTGTCTCATTACAAACGGTGTCTAGGCAATCAGGACTCATCTTGATTACTTAAAGTCCTGTACAAATGACAGTAGTGTCCTATATCACATAGTCTTCCTCCTTTTCTCATTCCTTTCCTCTTCCTCTCCACCCCTTTCTCTTTTTAGTTAAGCAATAGGTGCATGGATCTTAGTTTTGTACCTGGTGTAAAAACATTGATAAGCCTAACTGGTTGCTGCTTCTCATTTCAGACTACAAAGTGGCCTTCAGATTCAAAAACAACAGATGATGAAAGACAAATTTCCTGAAATATTCCAGAAGCTACAAAGCCTCTCCGTGGGACATAAGGTAATGTACTATGTGTACTGGAAATTTCTTATATAAAGTCAGACAGTGTAAGGTATGATAGGAAAGAGAATGTTTGATGAGCCTAATTATCTCAAATATTGAATTTTTATGTCATTAATATTTTCTGACAAACCTAGTATAAACGATGAGTGGTCTGTTAATGGTTTATAACCAGCCTCAAATAAAATATTCATTCTGAAAAAATCTTTGGTCATTCCTCCTGGGGGCTCGGTCATTGCAATATCCAAAGCAGAGTTTATAGTGTAGCTTGTAGAGCAGACAACAAGAACAATGGCCATTTGTAGTGGTCATAAAGTAGACCAGATGCAAACAAGTTTTGAAAATGACTTGGTTAAATATTTGTGGAACCTGGCAGCCATTTGCCATTCATACTATTTAAGGCATCCTGTACATTGATCTTATTAAGTTTTGAAATGAACATTTTCCACTCTTTTTGGTGATTGTATTACCTCATCACTGACACGTTTGTGATAAGTGACCTTAACCATGAAACACCAGGAAGTGGGAAATATATGGTAGCTTTTTGGTTTCCTTTGTCAGATAATTATGGGAATGATTTCTCATGATAAATTCCTCACATGTCACATGTCAACCCTTACAATGGTGGAATGCATGTTGTTTAAGAACATTGTGCTACCTACTCTTGTAATTCACACAGTAATATACCCTGATAGAACCTATGCGATTAAAATATTATCCCCCCTCATGCTTCTGGTTTGTATAGAGAAACACTTATCATATTGTAGAAAATTATATTTTAATTTTTCTAGATTCCTAAGGAAGTATCTGATCTGCACAGTTACTGTATGAAATTCTCCAGGAATCAATTCCATGAATGGAACTTAAAAATGAAAACACAACTGGAAGAGGATTTAAAGGTAAATTATACCCTTCATTTTTTGTAGGATGTGGACTGCTGTTTGTTTGGATTGAAACAGGTTACAAGAGAGGCAATTTTGTCAGTAATGCCTTGTCAGTTCAAACAATCAATCAAAAAAATGTATAAATTGCCTAATCTCTGACGTCAAGTTACCTTCAGTGGCACTAAGAATAATAAAAATGCTCTTGAGAAAAGATAAGTCTTAAAAGTTTTCTATTAATAGTGTTAACATTAGAATCTGTTTTAATGTCAGTGGGAAGTTTGTTCCAAAGTTCAGGAGCCTCAACAGAGAATGATCGTTGGCTGGATGACAACAGCTTCCGTTTTGTTAAGAAACTTCATTTTAGATGAACAAATGGAATGGGGAAAAACATATGGCTGGATTAAAAGTTGCAGAGATAAGGAGGAGCAAGACATTGATGTAGAACATTGTAAGTAATTATCAGAAGCTTAAGTTCAATATGGTATGAGACTGATAACCAATGAATGTACTTTGCGTGTAGTCCCCTTTCATGATTCTTTAAGTACGTATTTTGGTCAAGTTGTGGAGACTGTATCTTCACATTTAAGATAATTTTTCACATGCTAGTATCTTTAGTGTGCAAATCATGTATGATCTCTATTTTGTTGTTTGTTTACTTTTCCAGTATGGAATTGAAAAGTTAACCCCGCGAGTGAGCAAGTGTTCAGAAGGGCTGATCAAGATAGAAAGCAAAATGAAGGAACTGGAGGATGGTAAGTAGGAGCATGTGGAGTGTTTTATTACTCATCTTGAAACAGTTGATTTTCTTTCATTCTTTGCATTTGGTACCAGTTTTTAATCTTCATTGTCATTGTCTTATGAAGAACTTTCAATTGGAATAAAAATCTAAATAATAGTCATAGTGAAGATGAAAAATGGGAATAGAGATGGTATATTTTGTATGATACTAAGAGGCTGTATGTTAAAAGGGATACCACGACTTTTGGGGAGGGAGTGAAATGAAGGGGTTCATTTGGTTAATGTTAACAAACCTAACAACGTTTCATATAATATCATTATATTGAACTTATTTCACCCATACCTCACCCCATCCAATTCTCTGATTCTCTCCTGGCACCCTCTGATACCTTTCATTTTCCCTCAGATTAAATATCAGTTATGGCAGTCACTGCTTAGTTATGTTCAGAACCGAATACTAAGGATGCAACTATTTCTGCCTTTTTACAAATTTGCATGATTCCCTATATGTATATCTTTGTTTTTAGTTCATTATTTTTTCTGTCACACCACAGTAATGACCAACTTGGATGTTGCTATCGGCAACCTTGATGAGATGTCGTTACCAACGGAGGAAGAGATGGATGAGTTTGTAAATAATAAGAAACGACAGACAGAGTGGGAAGCACAGAATCAAGAAACGCAAAGAACAATAGACAACATGCAAAAGTAAATAACAGTGTTTCATTTACAACCCTATACTATAATCATAACACGATAAAAGAGGAAACATGCTTTAATACTTCAATAATTTTATACAATAATTTTATATAACCTTAGATGTGTGCCATAGTTTATTGTTTTTTTTGGGTGGGGGGGGCTCTTTTATCCCTCTTCAAAAGCAATGAGCCATATTGAAATTATTCAGTGCAGTTAAACCCAACACCTGGCAAGGTTTCAAATGTGGATTGAAAGACTTACAAGCAATCCCTTGGACTGTTTTGTGTGTGACTTAATCTAGACAAAGGTACTGCTAGGCATGTAGAAGTAATCTATTTTCTTGTTTTGGAAAGTAACTTTCCACTTTCTTGGCTTGATTTCCTTGAAGTATTAATATCTGTTGTGACACCAGTTTAAGATGTATACAAATATTTTTGTTTTATTCAAACTGCTGATGTGTGCTTTCAAGGCTGGAGAAGCTGATAGTGTAAAGCAAACCTGACTAATGCAAGTTGTAATTTTGTAGTATGTAGCTGCTGGGTTTGAAATTGGTAAAGTTATTTCAAAATTGTCTTTTTAGCTTTACACATTGTGCTGATCATTTAATAATATAAAGAAAAAAAAGGGTCAAGTTTGATACCATTATTACTTTTCTTCCACTTTTTACGTCATCAGAGAGAAGGACTCCTTAAAATCGAAACGAGATGAGGTGGTGCAAGGAGTGAAACATCTTGAAGAACGAAAGGTTGAACTAATGAGAGTTAATGCTGATGAAGAACGTGGCCTTAAGAATACAGACATTGCCAGGATTACAGAGAATCTTGCAACACTTCACAGGTAACATCATCACATTTTATAGAGTATTATCCAAAAATATTTCATAAATAATATAAAAGATCTTCATTATTTTCTGCCTCTAAATTTGCCTGTGATATACATCTATGCAGACGCATTTTGGCACTATCCCTCTCCTACCGTCAAATTGTTTGCTTGCCATCCAGTTGCCCTTCTCCCTGCAACCCCCCATCCTACTCTGGGAATGTTGGTGTCGTCATTGAGTATGCACTGAGGCATTCAACTGTGTAAACATCGAAAGTTACATCATTACAATTTGGAAAGCAACCAAGAGCAATTTAATATGACATCACATGATATTGCAGGAATAAACAACAAGTCAATATTTGTGTATCTCTGTCACTGATAACCTATGAAGATATTTGACTAATCAATTTACCTTCTCTGTATTATGTGTATTTAAACGTTTGCCCTTCATATCTATTTTCTAGCTTACAAGAATGGCGATTGGAAGGATCATCAGACTCTGGGAATAAATTACACTTCACATTCTTGAACAGGTCCTTGGATTTAACGGTTGAATACGGTAAGTAAAGATGAAAGCTTGGAAATGTCAAACACTGGAAATGACTGAACTAAGAAGATAAAAACTAATGAAGAGTTAGTAAGACCCATCTATGCACCCTCAGCGACCTTATCAACAGCTTCCCCACCCAACCCCCCTCCCTTCCACCCAACAGCCTGAAAGTACAGGTATTAAGCATAATAAAACATTAATGACATTCTTTACCATTGCTTCTCCTGTTGTGTCTTTCTTCACCTATCATTCTTCCATGTTCCAGAAGAGATGATAGAAATAGATCCAATAGGTCGTCACAATTTACATATAAATTGTTCAAATTTAAACTAAAAGTTATTAATTTTAATATCCCTTCTGGGCATATTTATTATTCAGATTAATACTTCCGATTAATATTCACTGTACGGATTTAGCTCTATGATCTATTTCTTATCTCTCTCTCCCCCAATATTAATTTGTTTTCATTTTATATCTAGACACAGAAGCAAGCAAACCAACTAAATTGACACAGTTAATTCTGAGAAGCTATTTACCGGGTGAGTTTTGGCATCTCCTTTTCTTTGATAAATTTAAGCCCTAGCTATCTGTGTTGCCTTGTTCATGTACGTATAAAACAGTTGGAAACAGCAAATTTCATGCTCAAGTGAAACCTTGTGGTCAGTTCTGAAAATGTATAGATTCATGTCTGAATTTAATCAGACCTGAATATCTGGCCTCTCATAGCACATCATACCAGTGCTGTGGCCAAGTGGATAAAGATGGTGGCATTTGAAGCAATGAGGCTTAGCAATCAGGATGTTCCGGGTTCGATACCCGGCCGGGTCATGGTAAGGTGGGTTTTTCATCCAAGAGCAATCTACGGTTTTCCCATCTGAAATGACTTTCTAAATTTAAAAAGATTCCAAATTTGAGTTAAAATGTTGAATTTGAAAGCCACCTGACGTGTAAGTTGTAATCAATAAGCCCTTGCAGGTTTCTCCCACATTTGTGGTCGCTTAAGCGTCATATAAATAACTGCTGATTGTTATTATTGTTATTATTATTATTTTTATAATAATCATGTCTTGATGTATTTATTTATTAAGTGGACATTGTCTGTTTCTAGATAGATTGATAGTCATTTTCAGAAGTTCAATCTGAATGGATGTATATCTACATTTTGTGATTGCTTACCTTAATGTCAGTAATTCATAGCAAGGAATCCATGATTATTTGTTATACGAGATCGTTAACCATAAGTCATTATTTGGATAACTAGTTTTCTGTCCCTTTCGTCATTACAGATACTGCATGTCCGATCGCCAAATTGATTCACAGACTAATCTTGCAGACGGCACACGTTGAGGATCTCAAAGCGAAGCATGCAAATTACTCTAACCTACCAATGGTGAGTAAGACTCAAATAATCGTTTCATGCTTGCTTATAAGGTATGAAGTCAAGACCAATGTGGCTGATGGGTGTCATATTTATAAGACAGATACCCTAATGTGGACAGATGAACCCCATTATTTGGGTATGCAGCACAGTCCACTTATGCTCCTCCCATGCCCCCCTCCCCCCACAAAAAAGATAAGTTGCAACTTGCTAGATTCTTAAAATGGAAAATTGCTGTTTGGCTGTGAATACTTAAATAGATGGATTAAGACTAACACTTTCTTCTCATGAATATTAATTAGGAGATGATGTCTCGTTTTCTTGTTGTCCCAGCAGAAGGTCTTTAGAATTCCATCTATTTATTTGTATCCTTTCTTTGTGCGTATGGGCAGATTTTATCATGTTCAGTGTATGTTAAGTTATTAATCTCTCAATTACTGCTTCAGTTCTTTTCATTTCATATTTGTGTAGAAAAAGCCATTATACAAAGGCATAACTTGGCAAATGTCTGCAACGCTGGATTAATGTTTCTTGTCCATTACAAGTCATCAAGTTTAGGCCATTTATGTCACATTTATTCTTCTATGCTCCATAGTTACTACAAATCCTCAGCAGGACGGTTGTCAGAGCACGCCAATTAGAACGGGAGATGAGAAACATAGCATTCTGGCATCTTGTAGACATCAATGAATACAGGTAAGATACTTGAGAGGAAAAATACAGACTCTTGGCTCTTGATCTTGAAGTTACTTTTGCAGCTATCCAGAAGTTTATCTCATTCTACCTTAAGTTCTAGTTTGTATCCAATTAGATGCAACAGCAAGGATACTGGCAGGTTACAAAACTCAATGATTACATGCTTTGATAGGGATATGTTTACATGTATCTGGGAAATGCTTTCTTTTTTAATTATTTATTTATTTATTTATTTATTTATTTATTTATTTATTTATTTATTTATTTATTTATTTATTAGTTTTATTTAATTGCACCTCAATGATGAGACAATGAGGATTTTGGCATATCAACATAAAGAGATAAAACACTAGTACATTGAAAATCAAACAGCTGTACCATGATCAAAATTCCTTATTATGTGATGTACATAGACCAGTATCAGGGGTGGATATCTACTTCTTACAAAACTCAAGATTTGCACTCATGACAACTAATTTTATAATTTTTACTTGCAATCAAACTAAAAATTAAACTCCTGCAAAATGTGATAAACAGGTCTCCCTGGAAAGAATTGGTATTGTCTCCTTACAGCAATCATATCTACCCTACATACAGCATCTCTGATAACATTAATGTGTGTTTGTGCCCTCTAACATTTTAAGAGTGATATTTAAGAGTTTATTATTTATGCAGAAGGATAAAGAAACTAAAGTAGGATAAAGAAGATAAAGTACAGCTGGGTGTGTTTTCATTCCTTCCACATAAATAAGGTGTAAAATTTCTCCACATTGGACCTACAACATGCTACAACTTGAAAAAGCCATTCTACTGTTAGAGATTTAGTATACAATGTTACATGAGGTGTTCCAATTAGTTTAATTATGCATTTTAAATTCAAGATTCCAAGTGATATGAATTGATTATGCTACATGTTGCAAAATGGTGGACCAATAGAGTACTCATTATGTTTGTACATAACTAGTTGCAGCTCAGTCTCTTTTACCCACCTTTGATTGTTTGAAGTTCCAACTTAAAATTCGTCTACTTATTATGTACTTTAATGGCTGATCTTGGTATTATTTGTTTTAAATCTGGTTTACATTAGTTTTAAATCATTGATTGCTTTATTAGTGTATTGATTGATATATTTACTAATTTTCCTTGGACCACTTTATTCCTTTTATTACTCTGTATGTATTTTACATTTATACTTCTTAAGATTTAGCACTATAGTCCATGTACAATGCTTTGAGATATTCTTTTATGTACATCACTATATAAATATATATATTATTATGATGATTATAATTATTAAAACAAAACAGTATATGGGTTGACCTCTGCTATGTAATACAACAGAATGGGTTTTTTTGGGAAGGAGGTGAATAGGGGGGCTGATAAGGGGTGATTGTGAGGCACGGTACACCTTCAGCAATTGAGAATTAGCAACAATCACCGGGTTTGTATGTGCACAAGTTTACACATGCAAGTTTATCGCAATTGTCTGTAAGACTTTATTAGTATTTGCCTCTAAACGTTACCATTGTTTTAGCACATCAAGTAATTCTCTAAAGTCCCTATATTGTCTTTTCTTACTTCTAGTCTATTGGTACAATTCTCAAGTCTGAAAGCTCATTCAAGTTTCCGAGTCACATTTGACTTTAACAACTGCCTGCTAGGAGAACAAACAATCACAGCAGCACATGAGATTGGTAGAGATATGTAAGTACTGGAATACCTTCAGCCATGTTTGACAAAGATGATCACACCTCTCTACTTAAGTGGCATTGCGCATTCAGTTTGCTACAGTACCTTGGTGCCATACTCAACATTTGAAAGTGAGACAATGTACCTGAAAATTTTATCTTTTACTTTAGTCCACCAAACTTTGCACAAGGAACCAATAAAATGCAGCCAAAAAATTCAAAATTTTGCAAATGAAAGAATTGAGAATGTTTTATAAGTTTAATGTGTAGGACACAAAGTTGTCTGTAGTGAAGTAAATGGTGCACACTTTGCTAGATAATCAATTATGTGGTATTATTATGCAAAATTATTAAAAATTCAAATTTTAGGTGTTGAGAAAATGCTGCTCTATATGCATCATATTTTAAGTCTCCTTATTTGATTAATGTTTATCAACTTTTAATTAACTTTTGTTCCCAACATGATCCTGACTAATCAAGCTCACTTAGTTGTTGGTAGTTTGCCAAACATGCTGAACAAGTATTGGTAAATCAATTTAATTCCCAGACTCTCTCTCAATTCAATTCATTGCTCAAGTTTGGAGATATTGCTTCACCAGTTAAGGGCATTTTTAGTTTTAATCTTCTCCCGATTTAAAGTGATTAAGTTTTTGAACAGAAACGCCACCCATAACATCGCTACTCTGAAGGTTTAATTTTAGGCCGTGTACACCCATCTGTTCATAGATTCACAAACTCTCTGTCTTGATGTGTCTAATTAATATGTAAGTGAACTTACCAACAGGTTACCTTGAGTACTTGTCTAGTCGGGTACTTGATCACATAATGGTAACGTGATATAATTAAGTTTGAGTTTTACCCATACCAACAGGGTCCAAGATGTACAGAGAGCGTTACTAACTGTCAAGCCAGGCCCTGGACAGCTGACAAGAACAATGGACTGTTTGAACCAACTACTGGAGACTTTGACTGTCTGATTAAAGTAATGAAGCACCGCCCATTTTATTTAGCAGCAAGAAGTTGTAAGATACACCATTTGAAACCTATTGCTGTCAACAACATATCCTGAGTAATCTACCTACACATACTGGAAAGGAGGTGAAAGAGGAGGTGACTGTTTTGAGCCAACTAATGAAGACATCCATCCAGTTAGCTACTAGATCTATGGTTTTGATCTCACTAGTAGGATTTATCT
This sequence comes from Apostichopus japonicus, assembly GCF_037975245.1. Lineage (NCBI taxonomy): Eukaryota > Metazoa > Echinodermata > Holothuroidea > Aspidochirotida > Stichopodidae > Apostichopus > Apostichopus japonicus. The sequence continues at coordinate 5,430,882 of NC_092568.1, forward strand.
CACAGCATTCCAGTGACATACACAGAAGACTCGATGAATATGGTCCCTTGCTGCATCGATAGGACATTTGACAGTGAAATGTTTAACATTTTGTGGAGGAACTCTCTTTCAGATTGTCACCACTAATGTAATTGAATGATGGGACCAGTATCATCTCAAGGTGTAGGTTAATGTATAAATGTTGTAGATTTTCATTCTTAGGAGGATCTTCAGAGGCAGACAGAGATGAAAAGATTGATGATTTAAATGCAGTAATATTTAATCTTTGGTTTTTATTTCAAGGCATGATAAAGTGTATTTACAAGCCTTTATATATCCTAATCAACAGGAAGACTTCAGTGAACTGATAACTTCACTGTTTAGGGTTTTAAAAAAAACTAATTTGTACATATAATACAATTATTTAGTTAATTTAACAATTAAGTAATGTAAGCAATGCCGCTGCCTTACATTACCTAGTGATCAGCAAAACTACACAGCTGAAGGATATGTAGCATTTGTGTACCATCAGCTATTAAAACAATAGCAAAAATACAGTATTAAAATAGGAGAGTCCTAATTAATAATCAAACTGTTTAGGAGGTGGGTGACCTTTCCAGGGAATAATTTATCCGGTACTGCAAAGGAAAATGCAAAATTTGTCAAATTGCTATACAAGTTTAAAGATACATACAGTAGCAGTCTTTGTACACAGGAACAAGAGTATTTTATAAGAGACAAAGTTCATAGACTGCGAAATTTGAACACAACATTATTCCACTGCTTTCTGAAATATTGTCGTCATAAATGGACATAAATATGTTAATTAACATTCTTGATGTTTGCTTGACAACAGCTGTCATCTGTTCCTAGCTATACTGATTTCTGTGACTAAAACTGTTAGCTTTTCTTATGTCAGAAAGGTGACATTTGCTGTCAATTAGTTTTTGCGGCACTGCTTAAAATGATTAAACTTTATGTGTTTTCATTCTGTATACTCCATAGCAGTTTTATCTATATTTAGGTCACAGATCTCACTTATTCTTTGACCCTACCTCCATTTCCCCTCCCTCTCCACAAACATTTATGTTCATCTTCCAACATCATCTCATAACTATACTTGGATCTCATATCAAGAATCATGTTAATTTACAGTGTAGCGATGGTACCATTTGTAGATTTCAAGCATTAAAATCTGATGAAAAAGATCAGATCCTTACAAAAAAAGAGATACATGTTAATAAAATTCTAAATGAACTGAATGTTGTCAACTAAGTAAACATTCCAATTGTATCACATTTCAAGGATAAATAAACAAACAGTATTATAATATGAAAGTAAAGCTATTGAAGAACATCATTCATGATGATATCACAGATCACATACTAGCATTCACTTTTCTGGAGTATCAAAGTGTTTATTCCAAGTTTTTATCAAATGTTACATATAAAAAAAAATGTATCTGGAATTGGGTGCAAGATATTGAGATGGGGATTTCAACTAACAGTGTAGAATATTCTTCTCTTCCATAGACATTTCAGGTTGCCTACCAACAGAAATTCCCTCCTAGCTATCATCTCATGGTACCACATTGTTACATATTTCCCTCATCAGTAACAGATAATATTGTTATTTCTGTTGTTATTTCTGTTGTAATATGTTTCTGTAATATGTTTTATGTAATATGTTTCTGTTGTAATATTGTTATTTCTGATAATATTAAATCCAATTAATAATTATCATTATTGTTATGAAGATGTTAATTTAACAGTCTATGAAATTCTAACTTCAAGTATTGTCTTGAACATTTTAGTTTTAACTTTCTACATAATTTTTCAGCTAGAGAATAATTTGTTGTTGTTGTGAGTGTTGATACAGTTTGTAAATATATTGATACATGTAGATCAATTCAATAGATTTACATGCTTTTCTGTCGTTATATTATCATAAATAAATGACTTGAATGCAGAATGTACTTTTCCTTGGTGATCTGATGCATATTACAATCATTCACTTGAGTGTTGAATAAATTGCATACAAAAATCTTTTAATTATATGAGTTTTGGAACACCGCAGAAATAAATCTCAGTAAACTTTTTATTCTAAGGTGCTAGGAATATCTGAATGATGTAATGGACATATTAACATATCAAATTTTTATTATTACTTGCCATGAGAATCTATGTGCAACTTCACTTGCAGTCTTTGTTTTTTGTATCAAAAAGAGACAACAAAAACAGTGTGCTTTGAAACCATTTGATTCAGGGTTTTAAGGAATCCATTTTAACTTGAAACTGAATTTATTAAAGCTTAGCGATTGTGGTAACAGAAATTACAAGACAAGCTGTTTGGTAAGTTTCAAGTTAGTTGGCATCAACAGACAAATCAAGTATGAATATTGTTTCTTAGATTGCTTCAAGTTCAACCTGTGTTAAAACAGCCACAAATCTGAATACATTGGTCGTCAATGCAGGCCCATCGCTATTGATCTTCCGGCGCAAAATCGTCCGTTCTGAACATTAAACTGCTCTGATATTTAGACTGAGCTGTGTGAAATTCTGGTCTAAGAGCAACACCTCGAGGAAAGTCCGGTCTTTTTGCGTCAACTCTTTTACGAGGCTCGACTTCATTCATCCGCTCCCTTTTATCTAAAAACAGGCTTTCATCATGAGGACCTTTAGGAATGATTCCACTCATATCGCAGTTCTGAAAAATACAAAAAGGAAACAAGCAAATTAGAAATTAAAGCTTCAGCTGAGCAAGTACTGTAATATAAATATGTTGTCATGAACCAAAGAAAACTGTACTGGCCAAAATAAATTCAGGGAGAGGTTGATTGGTCTCAGTTGCTATGACAATGGACTGCAACGTATTCAAATTTTACTTCATATACAAACATTTTACTATTTTCTGAAAGGTATGGACACCTCTTCTTCCCTGATTAGATTAACAATACAAAATTAGTAACAAATGCCAGTTGCATTATTTACATATTCATTACATATTTCATTTCCACTCATATGTATAGCATGTTTTCTGATTTGGTGAAAATCTGTTGACTTGAAATTTAATACATTTATCACATTACCACAGTATTAACTTTTAAACTCAAAACTAAATTAGAATTACTGTAAATAGCAGCAGTGTTTAATCTTACCTTTACGATAAGTTCCCTGTTCTTCATATCTGTCTTCCATTCTGGGACATATCTTCTTGGGAAAACTGGATGCAACTTTGAAAATTGTGGAATACTGAGAAGAAAAATATCAGTACAGAACAATGGAGAAGTTGACTAGGCAATTATAAACAAATAAGGGAAGAGCCAATCATTTTTGGCTCCAGCATTGGCAATCAAGCCTTACATTAAGCAGGCACCTGGCAATTCTCAGATTGTGCGCCCTGGTTTGCCTCTAAACTTAGCGACTTAGCGACGCTGATTTTGGTAAATGACACCTGGTCATTCCCCCCAACGTTACTCCTGACGTTAAGCGACACACTTAAGTCAATGGAGATTTGGTTGCAGCTTATGATTCAAATTTACGGATTCCTATAAGATAATTTTCAATTGCCAACGGCAGCTCCTATTCTTATGAGGGGAATAACTCATAAACATTAGCTAATAGGCTGGTCGGTGGTAGATTATGAAATCATTTGCTACGGGTATACAGAAGAGATCGTGACAACAGTTGAGTGATCATTATTTGTTAAAAGTAACATTGTAAAGCCTTATATGAATGCATTCGTGTTTCAGAAATGGGTCTTGGAAAAATGGCTCCCGGTCACGCCAAAAACCAAAGGACTGCTGGAGCCAAAAGTGGATTCGACTAACACCTGGTCCTTGGCCTAGTCTTAATGTAAGGCTTGTTTGCAGTGACCTCATGGAAATAATTGAACAAGTTTCAAAGACCAAAAAAATATATATTACTTTATGCCATATATATTTTCACAATAACAAACATAAACATAGGCCTAATGAGATAAAGTTACGACAAAACTAGGATTTTTTAAAAATTTCCATCTCTTTTTTTTCTCACTTTGACACTTTCCATAGCAAGTAATTTATCAAAATCCAGAATATTGCTCAAGTTTGAATGTAATTTAGGACATACAATAAGTTCTTAGTCACTCACACACACCAGGTAAAATAGGATTGCATTTTTTTTTAAACTTTAATTTGTAGTTCATGGGTTCTATGTAGGCCTACTCAAACAGGGGTGAAAATGTAGTCTTCCTGCCATGCTTAGCATAAATTTAGGCATAAGGTACTGTTCCATAATTTTCTCTTGTCCTTAATGATGTTCACTGATAAGAACATGATCAATGTACGAAAAACCAGAAAAGGGTAACGTTATGTCTAGGGTAACAGCTTTTGATGCTTACCTTGGTGAACTTGCTCCTGACGACATCTTTTGTGACATTTTGCTGATTTCTGTAATTTCTGTACAATGATATTAAGGTAAAATCTGAAGCCTAAGCTATACTACACTAGGCTAAACTATACAATAATAACGTTTCTTTACTAAATGAAGCGCGTGCACCAGATAAGTTGATACAGCATTTCCTATATTATCAGGTTGGTGTTATAACTGTGAAAGTTGTGCAATGGGCAAGAATGCGATGTTTTTCAACCTGCCAACAGTGATATAAGACCTATTTCGTGCTCGAACCAATATTCGCTTGACCGCGGCTAGTCTTTGGTACTAACATCGATATTATTAATTACCAACACTTGCGAGCTTGTTGTTGTCATGACAGTCACACAGCTGATTAGCTTGACCTATCGCCCCTTATGAATATTTATATCGGGCAAAGGCCGGACCGACAGTGTAGTATAGTTTATTATTCCGATGCGATGTGCAATCACATTTTGTACTGAGTTTACTTTACCTGTATTTAGTCATTTTCTTTGAGGTAAGATACATTTAGAACCATGTAGGCCATTTTTTTCTCGTGTACCTATGGTCTATTATCAGTAAATATTATAGGTCGATCGTAAGGTTACTGCCAACACATAAAGGCTAATTGTACCTGTTACACGATAAACGTGATTGGTAGTTCTACATGAGTCCTACCCAGTATGTACATACGTTAAGTTATATAGTATGACCAGGGAGCTGCTACTCTAGCAGCTCCCTGGTATGACATTGTTCGCGAACAATTGTCTTATAAAGAGTATGCATTGACGACAATTGTTTCTCACTGTTATGGATTTAATTCTACATTATATAGGCTATTCTGCCTTGTTTTGTTATCTAATAACTTAAACTCATACTTTGAAGCGCTCGTTTGTTGTTTATGTCCTCTAGTACTAGGCTAGTAGTAGGATTTTTGCCGACTTTTAACCCATTCAGATTCAGTACAAGAAAGGATTATAAAGATGCCTATGTAGACTAAAGTACAGAAGGTTGGTAAATTATTATGAGAATTCAAATTATTCTCAATGAATGTGCATGTCACATTTATGTCTGCATGTTTCAATTTGGATGGTCCAAATATAATGCAGTTACTGCAAGGGATGTAACAATTGTAATGCCATCAAACCGTAATGTCAATATCCATTCACTAGTCTACCCACTTCACAAAAACGTTTGGATGGGATGGTGGAAGGATGGCCAGAGGCCTTTCGATTCGGTTCACTGTCCTCCATCCAGCATGAGCTCCCATTCATGTTTGTCTGGAATTTCTAAAGGATTTACGTAATTCTACATTTACACTGACATTTTAATGTTTTACTTGTATGTAATGTACTGTATTTCCTTCAGCATTAACAGAGCTCCCAACTGACCCGCAATTCGCCGGTTAGACCCGCATTCTAACACCATAACCTGCTGACCCACGCAAGCGTCAGCAAAACCCGCATTGTAATTGTCAAGTATACATAAAAAAATTGGCATCAAATTTTGACTTAGCAACCATCATTTCTTTAGCATTTAGCATAATACAGTATAAAACCTCCTTTAAAGCATCATTTGAACCTCAAATTAGCCTATATTTCTTTTCATTGGGGCGAGCAGCAAACATAATCATAATCTGCTTTTGAAAACAACACTAAAGCAGTTTGTCAGCAAATATCGCAATAAGTATACAGGTTCTCACTAGGCCTAGTTCTCACAATGCTACACTAGCACTGTGCTGTGGTAAAAATTGGCAAGCATCTGCTCCAGTTAGATTCATGCAATCGCTTGTCACTAATACGCTTGTTCTGACGTGCAATGTTCAGTCCTAACAATGTTTAATCACCCTAGGTAGGGGACTTTTATATTTATTGTTTGCATACATGTACAAGTTAATTCTTTAAGTGCAGTCTGTTTCGTTTACTTATGGAGCTAAGATATATATGTTTCTTTTGGCAGCTTCAAAATGTGGCAGATCTTTGGACACCATGCTAAGGCTACCTTGCCTCTTGTGTACAGGACATATCAGAGCTATTTCAGCCAGAAGGGTAAATGAGTTTCTTTTCATTTTGTGCATTTCTATATTTCAAGTTCCATGTTTTTAATGATGACATAAAACCAAAAGAAGGTGATATGAAGACGATGATTATCTTGCACATCTCATAATTTAGTAGTATCTTTAAAAGTAGATTATAAACATGTATATGATTATCAAAGCGACTCACTGCTTGACCTCCTATGAAATGAAAAAGCTACTCTGGCTGACATCAATCTTAGAAATAGAAACATTATAGCATCAAAAGTTGAAATCATGCCTCATTATAATTTAAACAATGATAACCTCTATCCCTAGAGCTTTTATTTTCACCATTTTGTGTCTGCTGAGCACATTTTCTCCACCTTCCCCATAGACTTGTACATGATATAGACTTGTCTGAGACAATGTTACATCCATAGTTGTGCTTGGTCAAAGATTGAGCAAAAGCCATCATGTTAACAAAATGAAATAGTCGTCTGAATCATGAAACCAACCAAATCTGTCATCTTTTCCCCTCTTCTTCCACATTCAGGACTGTCCATGTGGAGTGGTCTTTCTCAAGTAAGTTTTCCAATGTTACCACAGAAATCAATTTCTCAGCAAGTACGTAGCATAACCATAAACCAGCTGCATAAGAGAGGACCGTTTAGGAAAGAAAGAAAATTCAATCCCAAGAAAACTCATCCAATGGATCACAGACCTCAGATGAAAGGAGTAAGTCAATTTTTTTTAAATTGAAATTAGTTCTTATTTCCAAAAAAAAGTTGCAAACTCAAGATCATTACCAAAAGACAAAGTTTTGTTGTGTTTATTTGATATCTTTAATTGGATCCTTCTATGAAAGATAATAGTATTTAACAAACATTATTTATCCAACCAGTACATGAAGCTATCGCATGCAATAGTGATCCATGATCATATTAACGAGTCATTGCACCCTCATGCACTCTTGAGCTTTCTTTGACTATATTTGTCTATAAGCTTTTCTTCAAGAGACAGATTTTTTATGGTCTACAATTGAAAAGTTGCCTTGTTTTTCTTTGCTGTACAATGCTGTCGAGGCGACTAATGGTTTTATGTAGGTATGTATGCACAGTGTGCAAGATGATTGTAAAAGAAGATACTATATATCCAGAAGGAAAGCTTGGATAGTTATACTTAGCGCATGCAGATACCTCATACTAAGTACATTAAGGCTAAGTGTTTTCATTTGCGTTTCTTTCAGCCAAAAATGTTATTGTCATGTTATTGAACATGTGCTGCTACACTCCTACAACATGTCAAAGTACCCTTTTGTGCTCATTAAATGTTTAATTCCAATTTCCAACCACAATCTGCTGAAATCCATCTGAATCACTGAATTAATGGTCTTTTTATCTTTCAGGTTGTCATCCGGACCCTGATACGGAAACCAAAGAAACCAAACTCGGCCAATCGTAAATGCGCCAAAGTGAGGTTGAGCAATGGAAAAGAAGTGATAGCTTTTATCCCAGGGGAAGGACACAACTTACAGGAACACAACATTGTATTGGTAGAAGGGGGTAGAACTCAGGACCTCATCGGGGTCAAACACAAAATAATTAGAGGGAAATATGACTGTAGTCATGTTGTAAAGAAGAAGAAGTGAGTCTAAATGAAGGATATTGTCATTTAAGGATGAAAAAGTTTTCTGGACTCGACAGCATCATGGAAGTCTTGTTGCGGAGTGAGCGTGCTAATCATAGTTGCAAAACAGTGGCTGCGTATCCATTCATATAAGACCTTGTGTGTATGAAGTGTTGAAAGTGATCTCCTAAGCTGAGTTTGAAGCCTCTCCCCACCTTCCCCCCCCCCCCTCCACTTCACCTCTACTTACCACCCACACCTTCAGACTACCCTTGTATTTTTTCATCAGGAATTCTATTGGGAAAACCTTTTCGTAATATTGCTTAATTATAACCTTCATTTATGAGTACAAAATTCCTATTCTGGGGGAAATATCCCCACCCATTCCCCCCCCCTTCCCCTAACCACCATCTCCCTTGGCCACAACTTTCATGGCATAAGATATTTTTCCACATTCAACCAACACATATCCCCACATTTTAGTTTGCTATTTTCCTGTATCATCTTTCCTCAACTTCTTATTAAGTTAACAGTTAAAGAATTAAAGCTCCAGACTGAATGTTATAACACAGTTTTATAAGTACATGATGCAGTTATACATGTTGAAGCTGTAGCACTGACCTTTTGTCTTCCTAGTCATGTATGCCAAAACATGAATGAATTTTATTATTTAAGCTTTAATGTTTGAGATGATACATTTTTTGAATTTGAAAGAATACATTGTTTTTGAGGTAGAATTCACATGCAGAGTGTGGTAAGCTGTTATTTTTTAATTAATACTGGTAAATCTAAAATAATGCTTGATTTCTGATTTTTGATCAGGAATTCTATCGGGAAAACCCAATAGAATTCTTGGGAAAACCCAATAGCTGCTTGATTTCTATTCTATTCAGTGTTTTTTTTTTTTTTTTTGGTGGGGGGTGGGCAATTTCAGCTTGTAATTAACGACTGTGATACTAATAGCACTGTGTTTTCTTATAAACAAATTGCTTAAAGGGTGTGAAGACTCGCGCAAATAGAAACGTCTTATGCCGGTAATTTGACCTAGTTTCGAATGAGGTGTAACAGAAGTGTTAAATACCACCATCGATCCCGGAAAATACACACACAGCTGCAGTCAGTACATACAGCTGCGGTCAATACCCACAGCACAGTATACAAACGATACATCGATGGACATCTCAGGTCCAGCTAAAGATAACAATTAAGGTATCACGTTTCATTACTGTCTGCATTTTGAAGCGACACAAACAAAACGTCACTTGCGAGCAACAGAAAGTTAACTTTTTCCGATGGCCACACGCGGTTTGGGGCGAGTCTTCAATGCCTTTAAAGATATTGAAACAACAATTTTGTTTAATACATCCACAATAGATCACAAATATTTAGTTTTAGCCATTATATTAAAATTTCAAGAAGTCAGGGATGAACCTTCACATTTTTGGTTGAGCAAAAAATAGTTTATAGTCAAATCTCTCTGGTTTGGTTTCGTATAATTTTGTTAAATGCCTTTCATGTCAGAACTGTAAATAGGACCGTTTGAAGAGATCAAATGTGATGTAGGTTAAAAATATAATGTATCATATAGGGTTTCACTAAGCAAAGTAAATGATGAGTCCTCAAGATAATTGAACAAGTTATCTCTCTGATGGAGATGTTTTTACACAACTTTGTGTGCTCTTTGTAGAGGCCACCGTGGCATCTACAAAAGTAAAATTCTTCTTAGATCCTAAACTTGCTACCGGTTTTCTGCACACCGCCCTACCCCCCACCCTTACGTTATATAGATGCCTATACGTCACTGTATCCAATTAACCCATCATAATATTGCACACCAGTGATCACGTAGCCAGACATTTGAAAGGGGTGGGGAGCAGAATTTTAAAAGGGGAACTTCTCACAAAGTCGCATTATTACACTTAACGCAGCGCCATGATAAACAAAGGAAATGTTTGTCCAAAATGCCTACCACGTGGAAATAAACAATAATAAGTGTATTGTATTACGTAGCAGAAACTGAAAAGAGGGACTTAATGATACTTCCCTGCTTTTATTTAAATTTATATTTTTCGCGGTACCCAAAGAGGAAGTTGAATCCCCCCCCCCCCCACTGGCTACGTCCCTGCTGCACACCCACATGTTTCAAACGAAACAATTATCCACGTGTACCCCATTCAAATTGGTCTTCACTGGTATTGCCCTTGAATTTTGTAATTTGATACGGAGGCCTGTTGCTGAAACGAGCTGACAATTATGCTTCAATGGTAGTCTATTGTTTTGATTATTGATGCCAAAATAATGCAACCAACTCATAACCAGTTTTCTTTTCTTTCCTTTGTGAGTTTCCTATAAATAACTTACAGTCGAATGGATTACTCAAACCCGGTATTATGCACCTGAGGAAACTACGTGACGACTTTAAGCCTATAATGCGGCTATACATATGTCGTTTGCACGGTTATAGTCAGCGCCGCTAAAAGAAAATTCCCCCAACAAGGCCAATGGCATTGCGTCATCGATGGAGAACGTCTATCCGGAGGCGTCCAATGATATTTGATCTATTATCATCTTAGGTCGACCCACCTTTTATAACGAGCAGCGTGATTGGTGTATGCCTCTTGTTATTATTCATACCTTGAAAACCGCGGTCGAGTTCACGTACAGGTTATTGTCCCGACAAGGCCAAGTACGGAGGTTGGCGTGCTTTGTTAGAGCGCTTTGTTTCCTGCTATGTGTAGCGTATACTCGTACCGTTATATTCATCTTGGTAACTTTGCTTGTGTGGATTCGGTAAAATTTGGACGGCTTGATACGAATTGGATGTAGTTATCACAGGCATGACAAATTTTTAGGAGCTCTCGGGTTGGAAAAATACCGTGTTTTGATCGAATTTTTCGAAAGGCTAAGGCCAGGAGTTGCGTCAATCATTAGTTTACGGTGCTATTACGTAAGGTTTGTATTCAGTTATTTTTAGGACAATTTCAACTAATAGTTGAACGTTTGAAAGGTTTAAGGTTTGAATTCGGTATTGTTAGGAAGCTAATAAAATTGCAGTTAGTGCTGTAGTTTTAACCCAGATCAATATGAGCTGTAAAAGAAGTAATCTGGTGCGAAAGATGTTACGTAAGATCGCGTAATTTTGACTTGCCTTGGGTTACGTAGTATTACGCCATAGCACAAAGTGCAGCATTTGTACAGAGAGCAGGCGGGTGTGCGGGTGGAAGCCATTTTCAAATGCATGACGAAAGCCTGAGCTAGCAAGGAACCCGTATGTTTGGTTTGCATATTCATAGACCGGTCGGTCTGTCAACAGTACTACTAAGGCAGCTACATTGGTTTAAAGTTGTAATAATTTTCGTTGCTGATAATTTAACAAGATGAAATTTTCGCGAAAATCTGAAGAAATAATTCCATCAAATAAAGGGTGCCTTGAATACAATGGCTAGTTTAGACCTATGATGTATTGGTAGTTCAATTGTTCATATGTTAAGGAACGGCATTATAGGCCTTTATTACAATGTTAGGCATGTATTGGATTTTGGCCTGTACTAGTACTAGTTTCTATATTATTCTAAATTTAATTGACCCATTTCCATTTTTTTTATTGGTTATTGTTTATTACAGCTTAGTTTTCACCCCCCCTCCCCCGCTCTGGAACCCAGACAGATGTATTTGAAAAATGCCAGATGAGCATTCTGCCAGTAATAGCTAAATTGACATGGTTTTAAACCAATTTTGAGAATTTGTATTTTGATGGGATATTTTACACTGGCATGATAGACTACTTTTTGATGCAACACAATTTTAAATAAGCTGCCAGTTGCCAAACAGACAGTTTTCTTCTCAAAACTGGTGAAAATATCCTTGGTTGCTGTATAGCAGATTGACAGCACTCACGGTAAATTAATTCCTCTTACAAGGATTTTTTTTTGTTTCCTCATTTGAGAAACAAACATCTTCACAATGTTGTATGTTATAGAAAGACAAAAGACATTTTCCTATCATATGCCATGATAATATCATTCACTATACAAGATACCAAACATTTATTTCATTATATTTCCCCAAACTATAAATTTCATATTTTTTGTCATAAAATATGTTATCTGTAAATTTTCATCAGTTCGAATATGACATACTGTAGAACAGATCAAAGATCTGGCACATTTACAACTGCTGCCACCACCAGAATATCTTACGTTAATTATTCTTAAGTTTGAAATACATTTTATATTGTTGAGTTTGATAATATGTTTGAACCTGCATGTAATATTCATTCCTTTTTTCTTTTTCTTTTTCTTTTTTTAATCAATCATGCTTGTAATTCAGAAAGTAAAGCCTTTAGAGACACATAAGCAAATGAATAAAACCAGAATTAGGCCTATATATATACTACCCTGGAAAATTCAGAAGGGAGTCTATACCCTTAAAAAGAAAAGAAAAAATTATAAAGTGTAAATGTCTGATATAAGCTAAACCAGCCACGTTGTTAGGCTGTGGATTTTGGTAAAGTTAACAGTTGCTTGAAAATAAGAATGATGTGTCATGTTACTGAATTTGTTTTGTTATGAAATGTTTATAAAATCACACAAGAAAGCTGCTGAGAGTGTTCCTTTTTTACAGTTATGTAAAACTGAAGATCCTTCAGGGGAATGAATGCCTTGCAATAGAAACCTTGAAAAAGTTAGACATCTCATATCCGAATCAATTGTTCTACCTTGACATCCCACCCCATGCCATCCTACCTTCAAGTAAAACCCAAACAGATTTGAAAAGAATTCACAAGAATCAAATATTTAAAAGGCCCTTAGAATCTTTCCCATAGGTAGACAGACAGAGTGTTAAGCTTCATATATTTCCTCCCTCACTCATTTCCTTTTCTACCCAACCCCCCCCCCACTTCCATTTTCTTTTCTGCCCCTGCTTTACCTCCCCTCCATTTTGTATTCTTTGCAAGGGGAGGGTGGGGGGAGGTGCAGTCTATTATAGACGACATACAGCATTTTGACCTGCAGAAATATTTTGAGTAAATGGATGTGATATTGGATTCTAGCTTAAGCCCCCTCCCTCCCCTCCCCTCCTAGGTTACCACTATCAGGGAGAAGGACCTGGTCATGGGAAGGATGGGGTTTCAATAGGTACAATAAGTACAATAATTCGACCGAAGTGAACAGAAATGTGCTGTGTGATATGAATCCTTGTTCCGTGATGACGATGGTGTGTTTTTACCTTGTTCATCTAAAATCCTAATTTATTACATGGAAGATTTGATAAGCTTTCAACCTCTACAGTTTTGAATCTGAGAATGAACAATAGCGAAAGCAGCGATGGATAGGTAAGATTAGATTTCCTTCCCATGGAGTTTCTACCCTTCCCCCCCCCCTTCCATGATGGGGCAAAGTGGTTGGATATTAGCATGCCCTGCAGGCTGTATCTAGGCTATAACATGATTTTAACCCTGCTCTTGTCTCATTCTCTCCCATCCATTCCCTCCCACCCACCACCAGCCCATACCCCACCCCACCCCCCACTCATCCTCCCTCTTGAAAAATCGATGTGAGTGGATTTTAATGAACCACGAGTACCTCGGGTTGGTGAAAAATGTGCAAGAACTGAGAAAATTGTTTCTATAAAATACACGTATACCTCCCATATATAAAGCGCCGTTTGTTGCTACGTCAGGCCAATTGACATGTAAAGTTCAACAACAAAGTAAGATTTGAAAACTTTCTGATTAGCGTCTACCAGTGAACTTTTCACATTTGATTCTGCTTTATCATTTTAGAACAACTCGCGGTCAGTTCATGCCTGATCATCATGTCAGTATCGGAGGAGATCGCCGACGTCATATCAGCAAAAGAAGAAGAAGTCTCCACTGGGGATCGAACAGAAGTCGTTATGGATTTGTCGATGAAGAAAAAGAGAGTAAGGGATGATGATTCAGATGAGCAAAGAGAAGTGAAAGGAGATGCAGTGAAGGTAGAGATGATACAGTCGGCGTTTGAAGTCAAAATCAGCGAACTAATCATAAACGCCGATAAGAAAAACACGGAAGTTCACGAAGGCGGGGACGCCACCATTGAACGGAAAGTGCCAACGACGCAACGCCCTAAACGTGCCAAAAAGAGAAAACAATCGCCTGAAAAGATAATCCAAGGTTGTAAAGTTAGTGATTACGTAACCGAGCCAGCTCTGCAACGCGACTTAGCGACGACCACAGAAGAGATAGTCATTGAAACTACAGACGCCGATAATGCCAGTCTTATTATTACAAAAGCCTCGAACGGAGGAGGAGACATTGTTCATGTTGACACTGAGTTAGAAGTGGAAACCAGCAAACCTATCGCGGTGCTAGCAGAGGAAGACCAAGAAGAAGGCGATTCGTTGCCGTTTAAAGTTCCTACAGTGACAGTCGCTACAACTGAAATATCGAAACCCACCGGAGACGCCGCAGAACTTCCATTAGCGCAATTACAGTCTTCTTTATTCAGCACGACTATTTTGGGATCGAATTCCAAACCGATGAGGCCTTTTAAACTGTACACGCAAAATCGTGATTTATTAGCAGGGATTGGTCTTAACCAGACTAATATGAACACATTGGCAGCTGCTTTGTCAGGAAGGCCTCTCGTTTCTTCGACGATTGTCGGTTCTACCGCTTCTTTACCGATAACCGCCTTTGCACCACTCAACGTAAAGAACCCTCTTATACCGACTACCATACCGACCGGTGTTCCTGAGACTACCATTTCACAGGTCGGATCCACCGCGGGAAGTAACGGCAAACTGCTTTCCGCCGCTACTTCCGTCATTACTTCTACGACGACATCGTCTGCTATGCGACTCATGACTTTAGCGACGGCCGCCGATAAAATTTTAAAGGGGAAGAAAGAGGAACAGGACGTCGACGACGACGCCTCTGAGAAAGATACGAACGTACCTTTAATTATTGCCTCGTCAGATGGCAGTACCCCAGCCGTAGGTCACGTCAATGAGGACGGAACCATTGAACTCACCCTCGACGCCACTTCTCCCGAAAGACTTGCCCTCATCCAACAACAAATCGCTATGACGCCCGAAACAGACTTGGACGAACCAAAGTCAAAGAAATCCAAGAAAAGACAACAGCTCCCGGAATCTCTGAAGACACCCAACTACTGGGAAAGAAGGAGAAAAAATAACGAGGCCGCCAAGAGATCGCGAGATGCTAGGCGTGCCAAGGAGGACCAAATCGCTATTCGGGCTGCCATTTTAGAACACGAGAACACGAGGCTGAAAATCGAACTGAAAGCTCTGAAGGAGGAAACAGCCAAACTCAGAGCTGAGATTTATGAACGGAAAAAATCGGATCCTAAGTAGAACATTCCATTCTTCGACGGAATTTCAGAATCGCTCGCCAATAATGTTGCACAACTTTCCATTTTTTTAAACTTATCAATATATGTTGATTTTTGTTTTAATGTTCCTTCTTCCTGATCTTAGCGGTACGTTTTCATGTTGCATAAATAGAATGAACATTTTTCTATATGCTCTCTCATGCGACTTGGGAGTTTGGAGGGCGAAGTGGTGTCCCCGTAAAGGGTCCGACAAAGGTATAGTAACGTTTTCATTTTACACTTCAACCTCCCTCGATCAACATTCTGGATATATTCTGTCTTCAAACTGTCTTCAAATTGTAGCAGTTGGTGGTGGGGTGGGGGGGGGGGGTGGATGAGTGTAGGTGTGGTTAAGACTAATTGAGACACTATAGCCACTTTACACATGCTGCAGTAGGTATATTCAGTAGGTGTACTATTAGCTCGAGGCACGGGGGGGGGGGGGGGATTGGGCTGATCAAACAGAACTTTGGAAATGGCTTGTGTCCCTTTTTCACGTGATTGAACAGACTGGCTGTGTACTGATTGAATAATGCAGTGCAAACAGAGACTGTGAGGAAACTCGTCTGTGTCAAGGGTGAACAATTTATCTGGTATATATCGCTGACCATTCTAATGCTGTTTATAAAATTGTCATGCAATCGCACACAGTGACATAAAACGTTGAAACCATGCACATAATCGACACACACAGTACAAGTATGACTTGAAATTCACTTGAAAGTGCTATTCACTTTATCTTTTTTTATTTCAAATATAAGAATTATTTCTTGGCATTTGTTATTTCTACGAATCAGCACTGAGCAGTTTCAGTTATATATATATATATATATGTATATGTATATATATATATATATATAATATATATATATTATATATATAAATTGATATGCAGCGTTTTACAATAATTTTAGATGTGAGTGTGCCAAACTGACACAACTATTTTTAAAACGTGGTATTTGTTTGTTTCTTAAATTATTTACTTTAAATATTTTTAATTATTCTTTCTTTGAGGGAAGGGGTGGGGTAAGACAATTAAATTGCAAAGTGTGAATAATCGAGTGAAATCAAACCATCAAGTTGTATCTTTTCACTTTTATTTTTCCTATTATATGCAAATTCGAGCACCATTTTTATGAAGATTACAATAAGAACTGAATGAGATGACGTTCAATTAACTTTTCTAGCTGCGATTGACTAAAGTTTATATTTTTTATATCGGGGGAGGGGGGGTAGGGGGGTATCTAAAACGATGTTGTATGTAATATATGGTTTTATTCCACTGTAATTGTACCGGCGAGGAGAATAGCAGTCGCCGTGAGGGGGGTGGGGGAGGGGGGGTTCGCTGTGATAGCTATGTTGTACTTTACGAATATTTATATTCATTTTCATCAATGACTTTGCTAGTTCTTGCTCCCTATTTCCCTTCTTTCATGTTATCCCCTCCCTATTATTTGTCAATTCATTCCATTACCTCGCGATTTGTAAATGCATCGGAGCCATTTCCTGAAATTTAGAAGTATTTAGTGGCTTATTTACGGAGGTCGTAAACCTTGTACATCGATAAGTTTTATTTATAATAAAAAAAAGTGCACACTATTTGCTATGTTGTTTTTGATGTTCCGAATGGTTCGAAACGATAGAAGTTATTAACAATTACCTCGAAATGCTAGCAATGTGTCCAAAAGTGTTATCTAAGTGTAATTCCGAGCACCGAGTTGGATTAAAGTAATTCAATGTCTCAAAGAGGGGGGGGGGGGCTGCTTTTAGGATATAGCGGTGAAAAGATATTTTAATCCAAAAAGGAGTGACCGTTTTTTTGACTGCCTAGCTAATTTGGGGGCAATATTGATGGTCTTTATTTAATTCAAAAGTCCAGAGAGATCTGCTTTCTGCCAATTTACCAAGAAAATATGTGTCTGCCCCCCCCCCCTTTTTCCTCTAAGTTATGTTAACTAAAGTGTGTTGTATATGGGAGAATCCTTATAATTCAAACCCCTTGAAGGGTTTCATTTTGCAGTTTAAGCTGATTATGTGATGCAACCAAGTTTCTGAATCAATGCAAATGAGATATCGTTGTTATCAGTCGTATTATTCCAAAAAATATACAAACTTTGATAGATTAATGGTAAAGAGGATATCGGTAATAGTTTCCATAACATGCATTGACTGGTTCTAGTAAACCAACAACTATTCAATGCTGGAAGAACTAACTTAGTATAACTATAGTTTCCTTGGGTTTTGTTTGTTGGTGTTTATTTTACATACATCAGCGTTTAAGGCAAATGTTTGGCCCTATAAGTTTCCCCGGCCCACCCTCGGCCCCATTTCCATCCTACAAGGATCTGTGTCAGGTATTGTTATTGCTTGCACTTTGGTAAAATATGTGTTTTAAATAGAAACATTTTACAGATGGTATGTTCTGAAGAAGAACTCTAAAATTATGCTGCAAAATTACGATCATAGCTTGTTTTCATATTATGACGTTAGTTTATATTCCTCTTACTCTCCTCTCTCCATATCGCTCAATTATTTTCTGCTCATTGTATACATATGTAATATATTATTAACCATTAGGACGCCTTGATACTAAGATTGGTAGTATTGTAAATAAATTTCGAAGACGCCTAGATATACCGCTGCAATAAATGTCGAACAAGATCTTCGTTGTCTTCTTTCATTTCAATTACAAATATGTTCCCATATTATTGGTATTTATTTATTTTATATATTTTTGATTATTTAACATTAAAGGGTAAACTCGGTTAGCGTAAAGCTAATCTCCCCTGAAATATAAAAGAACGGAAGTGGATTAAAACTAGTTAAAACCGTGTAGGAAGTTTTCTGGAAGATAAATACGTAGTGTAAACACACGGATAGCAATTGTCATGACATGAGCTAGCTAGTAGCTACAATGTACAAGAGTCATTAATTAATTATAACCATGTATAGTAGTAATAAACAACACACTAGCTGGTTGATTGTAATGTCAAATTAACACATGATTGGTTATTGTAAGCAAACTTCAAAAAGGCCGATACTGACGGGACTACTGTCATTTATCTAGAATTTTAAGGAATAGGCGATGTCTATCACGAGTTCGGTCCCCCTCACCCCCCCCCCCCCCTCCCTCGATGCATGCCCTTCGCGCCTCTTTCGTCTGTGCTAATACAATGAGAGGGTTGCGATCATTTCGAATTCTAAATGTATCAAGAAAAAGTGAATCAAATATGCTATACATTTTGTTTACTTTATACCAGGTCCAAAAGAAGTATCACGCCACCCGCAGGAACTTTCGTTTCAAAGTATTCCATGGAAATACTTGTCTTGCTTTTGTTTTGGTTTACTATTTGGGTTTGTTTTGCATTATTTGTTTGTTTCTGAATCTCCACACAGTCACCTTTGTTCTCCTTTTCTTTGTGCATGTAATGTGACTAATTTAACATGAAACACTGGTGCTTGAATTCCTTCACTGGAAATTCATTGGAAGAGAGAATAGAATCTCATTGGAATGCTTATTGTTTGACCGTGGAGGGCTAATGAAAAACCACATATGTTACGTAATCACTTCGGTATACCTTTACGTCCTATTACGCAATTACCCCTTCCTCATCCTCCGCACACAATAAGATAATCTCTCCACTAAACAGGAAACAAGAAAACGCGCCATTTCAACTATGGCGAATCGGTGGTAAATAATCAACATTCGCAGATGAGACTTACAAACTCCTTCGATTTTCATGGGTGATTACGCTTGATTACGTAACATATCTAACTTATAGCCTTCGATTGCGTCACTTTTGAATTAGACTACACTGTCTCTAACTATACACTATTTTTACTTGTGTGTGTTTGTGTGTGTTAATTTTTCTTTATAACCATTCCGAGGACAATGTCACAATTAAAAGAATTTGTACATTTACATTTATTTCACCAATCAGGCAGGCAGTTGCTGAGGTCTGAAAGTAAATTAAAAAACTACAAGTTTCATTTTACATTAGCTTATATAAATATCTTCCAAAGTTTGCAATGGAACCTTCCTTCAATATTAATCGTGATCTTGGATTAAAAATATGTTCGTTTTACCAACATATACTATATTTTATTATACAATTAGATATATTTCCGAGACTCCATGGATGCCAAAACATTTATAATAGAACATTGTATTATTGTATAACAGTGCCATCATCACATATGCACTCGATGGATACTACTGTAAGCTGAAAGAACAAATCAAATTGTTAAAGCATTGTAAGCATTAGCTATAATAATTAGGCTGCTTATAGCTATTCCTAGCTATTACAGCGATTATTTTTCTAACAAACTCAAGACCTAAATTAAATAAAAATTATTTTCTTTTTGGACTGCTGTGCTAGCCGAATCCGCACCGGCGATTTTGAGAGCTCCGAGATTTACCATTTGTCCGTTCTCCTGCTCGGTCGGACTGAATTTCTTGAACTTATACCTACGTATACTGACCATGATGAAATATGCAAACATATCCTGCAATAGTTAAGAACTTAAGATACCGGGTCATGAGTGTCATACTGCGGCATTTGTCCTGAAAGTAATTAATTTTAAACAAATAAAATAAAAATAGAACATCGGATATTACATTTTCACTGAGAGACCGAAAGTAATTAGTATTCATATGATTATATTTTTATTTTTGTTGTTGGTAAATGAAGAGTAAAACCGGTTTAGGCTATTCGATCTGTACAGCTCATTTGTACTTTTTTTAAAGGACCTCCCCCGGGGGACCCCCCCATTCCCCTCCAAAACCTGTTTGTTTTGCTTTACCTTTTTTTCTTTTCAAGATGCTACTAAACACTCTGTGTGGAAGAAGGAGGATGGGGTGTAGCGGTTACTACGGAGTGTTTCCTTGATTTCGATATACAGTCCGCATACACTGTAGATATCAGTAAAGTGGTTCAACTATGTTGAATTTGTTTGGCTAATTCCGAATCTTTCAAGACATCTTTACGGTCACGAGCACGTGCCTTTACCAAGGGAGTCGTTCCCTCCCTCTGTAAGAACCCGTAACTGTGGCAGACAGTGGTGGAAGCTAGGTCGGACCCCGGGGACAGCTGCAATAAATCACCTGGCCCACTGTTTGGAAGTTTTCAATTATTTCTTAAGAATATATATTAAGAAATTTGAGGATACATTATTATTTACCTCATTTCAGGGCCCCTTATTGACTCGATACCCGCCGGATTGAATGCCCTGACCCCGCTCCCCTCCCACCTCCACCCACCCGTGCCCTCCTCTGGCCTGGAAGATGATGGTAAGGGACGGGACAGAAAGGGATGTAAGTAGTTAATATACTTTCAAGTTAGGCCCTACTCAACTTTGTAGAGTCTTGCAATGTATTTAGAATGATTTGAACAGTATATAGTTCTACCGGTAAGAGAGTTACGTAATCCTTTCACAATTGTTTCGTCTTATCTGATCAAGGAGGGAGACGGTATGAACTCTTTCATCTTCCGCTGGTTGAATGGGCTCTGTGACGACGCACAGCGCCACACATCTTCATATAGTTACGTAATTTACTGGAAGCTGAATACATTAGTATATTACAGTTCATTAAAATGCGCGTACTATTTGGTACAGTTAAGAGATGCTTGACGATTAATGGTGGCTCGCTAATTAATAGCTACCCCTCCCCCCGCCCCCCCCCCCCACACACACACCTCCGAGACCACCATGGGATCTCGAGACCGCGGAAATGGGGATGGGAAGAGAGAGAGAGGGCAGTGGGAGTGAGAGGATTAAATGTTACATATGTAGGCCTAGGCCTACTTGATTTCGCTATGTTTTATATTGGCCATACTGTTACTGTTCGTATTGTTTAAGTTAGAAGGAAGACGCTGAGCAAACATACTTTAATCTGCGAGTTACAAAATGATTGAATTTGAAGAATGGGTGCGGGGACAAGCGACACTCTTAACAATTTTAATCGAATTAAATACGGACACGCAGACGAAAGAATAGCCCACTCTCAAATCGATAGAGATTCTTATCAGTTCAGTTAAACGAAGTCAGATTTGCATAAAAATTGATATGTGAATTACATATTTGACACACGTGACATGAACAGGCTCATTGGCTGATAATAGTTTATACTTGCAATGAAACGTTGTTGTAGGCAGGGCCGTAGCCTGCGGGGAGGGGGGGGGGTGGGGATACGAGGGTGGCGGGGGCAGCTGCCCCGTGAGATTTTCATTTCCTAAATGAAAGGCAACGGCCCTGTGTGGGTTACATAATCATTTAGTACCATTGCTCTTGTAGTGTATATACTGGATACAGTATTAGCTCCAAATCTGCTAGTAAGTCTCACTATATGGTCACTCATGTTCCCGAACGTCAAGATAAAGATAAAGACATTGTTTATTGCATGCGGTATATACTTGACCAAACCATTCAGTCTGAAGTTGAATTCGTTACCAAAGTGTTTATTATCTATTTTTAGACTTATCTCAGTTAACAAATATCCCACCCCCCCCCCCCCAAGAAAAATATATATTTAATCCATTGCTTTTTACTGAAACGAATCCGAATCAGTTCAATGGCTATAGATTTAAATTAGTGTGACTTTAATCCGCCAACCTCTGTTCACAACCAAACCGTTACTGTTATAACAGAACGCAATTTTCCCTTCATAGATGTTGCAACAGATAAGATTGTGTTCAGCTTCAACGTTTAGTGGTTTGAAATTTAGAATCATTGAATTACATTTCCACATCTTCAGTCCATCCCGTGACCTATACGGCGCGACCCCAGAGCGAACCAAGGATATATGCTCACCTCTTATGTCTAAGGGATCGGCGTCCTCGTTCCGAGGTTAATTGGCCAGATATTTAAGGAGTAATCATGTATTGCTGCGGGTGGTTTGTATTACGTAATCGTTCATCGTTAATCAAGTAAGATGGAATTTTACTTCGAATAGAGTTTCTTTCTCAATAGTGAAAAAAGAGGAAGCTCTTGTTAACATGAATAATAAAGGGAGAATATAAAAACAATGCTAACATGATGTTGATTTCTGCTATGTCAAGGTCCAACTGTCACTGTCAGAAATTCATTAGTCAATGGTAAGATGTGGGCAGAGGAAACCCCCCCCCCTCTCCTCCCCTCCCTCCCTCCCCTCCCATCTCTAACTGGAATATGTAGGTTTCTATATCCAAATGTGTAGAATTCTGTTTTAGGCAATGTGTGAGTGTAGCAATAAACATATTTTCTGTATTTTAGATGACAGACACAGCTATAGTGTAGAGGAAAAAATCCCATGGCCAGGCTGATAAATCACTTTGCACTTGTGCGAGGTCCATAAACCAGTATAGTCATGTTGCACAAAAGACACGCTTTATCACTACCAGACACCACCGCCCCCCCCCCACTTCTCTTCCTACCCGACTTCCCATGTACATTCTTCTAACAAATCACATTATTAAATTATTAATCAAACATGAATATAGAACTGCTATATAGATATGCATGAATACCAGTGACAATGCCTCGGAAGTCTGTCCATGGGTTGGGCTTCACAAACTTAAAAAGAAAAGGAAAAAGGCCTTCATCTAGTTATGTAATATTTCAGTAGTTATCAACCCGGAGCAGGAAGGGGGACGGAGGGGGTGAGGAAGGTATTATACCAACTTTAAAAGTTTGCCTTGTTTTCAGTGGTCAAGGAAAGATAAGTTACTTCGATATTCACAGATCTTATAAATCCATAACTTTTTGTTTTTCGTTAGTTACTGTTCATTTCTCTTTCCATCACTAATATAGAAAAATAATTTATGGTTTTAACAAGGCGTATACATATCTTGATTTTAATAGGTGCCCGTGATTGATGCGCGGGTATATAAGTAGATTTATCAGTAATCTTACTGGAAGATATACCACCTTCTCGACAGTTAAGGGCTTTTATACAACCTTCACTTTTGAATGCACTCCTGACCCCGTGACCCTGGACTTTTGACCACTCTCAAGATCTCACAACAATAGCGAGCTGATTATTTAGCGGCGAGCTATTCGGTTGCATGTGTTTGTTACGTAATAACGCGGGCGTACAGTGAACCCAATCAATTGAGTGGATTACTGATAAACCTATAGTAGAGGGACTTATACTTGTTGTTGTATAGCTAATACTATGGATAGTAAACTCCCTGTTTAATTTTGACAACAAATCCGCTAATGTATAGTTTTTCTTTATCTTTACTAATAGCATGTTAGACATATAGTTATTCTGTTCAACGATAAAAGTTAACTATTCTATTTCAGATGAAATTTATGACGGTAAATTATTATCCATGCGCAGAGGATTGTAAAACAAAAGAACGAAAATAACCAATTTATACCTGAAACAACAAAGAGAACATGATTACATCATAACGTCTTGGTGGTCAACATAAAGCCCCTGAAGACAAACAACTACCTACGTCATTTTAGTATTCACGACTGACGTTTGCCTTTACTTTTTCATTTGAAAATGAAATCAATATCTCGTAAACAAAAAGCACACACAAAAAAATACGCTGATTTATGTGAGGAAAAAGATAAAGTTGGGATAGATTAGCGTATAGAAACTATAAGTTGTTAAAGCCATTCCTGTGGCTGAAGTTGATCACATATCTTTTCTCCTAACCCATCTGGCAACACGGTAATTTAGCTGAAATGTTTTGGGGTTTTATTTTCATATTGAAATAATTTATTCACACAGAAATTTCCCCATCATTATAGCATCTGGCACACGGTAACTTAGCTGAAATGTGTTTGTTTGTTGTTTTATTTTCATATTGAAATCATTTATCCTACAGAGGGTTTCTTAACAAATTTCCCGCATCATCATAGTGTAGCATGATTTCACAATATAAACATATATTACGTAATTACTTAAGGCGCTCTTCTTGCTACAATGGCATCTGGCAACACGGTAATTTAGCTGCAATCTGTTTGATTTTTATATTCATTTTGAAATACTTTCTCCACACAGAGGAAAATTATCTTTTGCTTTGTTTTGTTTTTTGTTTCGTTTTGCACCCCCCCCCCCCTCCCACGACATCATCACAACATCTGGCAACAGGGCCATTTACCTGAAATATTAAATATTATTGTTTTTTATTTTCATATTAAAATCGTTTCTCTACAAAGAGGAACATAATGGGATTTTATGACAATCTTAGTGCGGAAAAGAGCTAAGCAATATCCCAAATTTACCGCATTTTAATGATAAATCACCTCGACTATAGGTCAGGAAAGTAAAGCTTTTATAGATCTGATATGACGACATCACAAAATAATTACTGTACTCCACTTCCTTGAGTAACGGAGGGCTTACTCAGTCAAAATGGTTACATCAAATCAACCAAATCTGGATGTAAGGGATACTAAGATGGGATTTTCGACTATCATTATATTTTTAAACATTCAAGTGTTGGTTATGTCTGCTACGGGTGTATCCAAGTTTATTATGTATTGGCTTATTCGTTTGTTTCGTCCAAAAGGTGGTAACTATAACGAAGCCTCGATACCCCTGTTAAGAAAGTAAAGTACGTTTATAATATATTTGTTGTACATAGGTAACAGCTTGCGATGCCTTTTGAGGGTGTCGTAAGGGCTGAGAAACGTTGAACCGGAGAAGTCCTGACATTTGGGGTCAAAGGTATACTGGTGACATTACCGTCGACTACCAAGGAAAACATCACGAATGTGATGGCGGTAGACCAATATTAATAATTGAGTCCCTTCACGTTGTGTAGTTCGTGGGGTAGTGACAACCGGCGATTTCCAGAGCCGTATATAGAGATCTGGCCAATTCTAATTAACACGGGCGGCGGAGAGGGGAGGACACAGGGGAGATGGTGCCCTCCTGGGATAGAAAACTGCAAAATACCGCTTTTCAAATATAAGAGGTGAGTATTATTGTTGATGAAAAGAATTGACAAATGCCCCTTTTTGTGTTTAACTTCCTAAAGACGTGACCTCTGCTAGATAAAAAATGCCCTTTTGTTGAAAAAACATTGAAATACTGGAATACACAGAAGATTTCTCTGTGTCGGAAAATTTGGAAGAAATTTTGTGAAAGTCTGCCACAACAGATCCAAGTCACATGTCTCACTGTCCCTTAAAGTTGGTGCCCTTCTCCCCATTGCTTCCGTGCTTCCCCTACCCCCCCCCCCCCCCTTACACCGAATCAATCCTCTTCAGTCGCTTCTGTTCTTTAATATTTTGGCAATAAATAGAGTGATACTTGGTTACCCGACCCACAAAAAGTTTTAAAGATTAACTTTAAACTGCGTTACTCTCGCGTCGGTGAACTCGTAGTTTCGAATTTTAGTGTAAATCAACAGTGCGCCCTCTATTGGAACTTAGGCACGCAATGTTTCTCTGATGTGGAAAACTTTTGTAAATTTTATAGCTGTCTTTCTTTGCTTTCTTTCAGTTGCTATAAGATTCATCTGGTCCTGGAGCTAAAATGGAATAACTCCATCATATAGTTTATCATCGCATAAAGAATAATATTGAAACCTCATTGTGCATTCAATCTCGACGGTCTAAATAACTTGTTTTTGTTTTTTTCTTTTAGATACTTTCCTGTGGTATAATATATCGAATTCAGTATAGGCTATCTCGATATATTACTGTTTAGTGCATTAATAGGTCAACGCAGTTGCAAAATCAATAAAGAGTAGGTCTCGCGCCACAATTAATTGTTCCATTGACTTACACACTAAACTCGTCACTTTCAAGACCTGCCAAAGCATAGATAGAAGTTTTCAACTGGTATATCCTACCCATCACATGATAGCTGAGATCTTGGCCTATCATGGCACTTGCAAACTTCCACATCATGACCGTTTAGATTTTGAGCAAGAAGAGGAGCAAGTTTAGCATACTGAACCCCAACCATTCCATCTGCTCGCTAGGAGTAACATCAGCATTTAACCAAAGATTTTCTGAAATGGTTTATATCACATTCGATCCTCCCTATTTTCACATCATCTGTAATTTAAATTATGCTCTTCTTATAAAGGCAGAACAAACAATGACAGTAACCGATAACATGCTTAAAGAAGCATTACCTTAGGTACTTTTACCCCTTTTCTCTGACGATGGTTAAACTTTCGAGCGGATGTACACTATACTCTAATTGTGGTGCGGTACCAGTAATAGCCAAGACGACTAGAGCGAGGGAATCTTGAGTAGGTGGTTGTAGTGTTCCATCAGTTCATACATCTTGATAAACTTGAAATGAATAGTTGGTTCTTTAATCACCTCCCTTCCCGCATTTCCCGCCCCGATTCTAAGTCTTGGTTCCCTCGCTGGATCGGCCCCAGATTCATTTTATCTTCAAGTGACTATATTTCTACGGAAATACTTAATACTTTGAGTCCATAAAATATGACCGAGTGTTGTATTAATACATAACAGTTTTTTTTTAAAGCAGCCGATAATATGTTCATCATTATCAAAAAGGGACTTACGATAGTCCCCTCCCCTCCCTTCCCCGGAATATTAATGACACAAACTATTTATAACTATTTATTAACATAATTCATAGATGGGTTTTCTCCGTCTTTATAAGTCTGAGGCAAGGAGAGTCAGCGCCGTTTACGACTCTGAAGAAAGTTAGAGTTCCTGTTTATCAATGAACTTTAAAGCAAGTATAACTCGGGAGCCCTCATTCACCCTGCAGCCGTATAGTCTGTCTTCAGAACCAGAAGGCTGTACTTAAACGATATGGTTTATATTTAGCCTGATCTTACGGAAGATTAAATGTAATTCTGTTAGAATAGCTCTTCTCTCATCCCAACAGCTGAATCGCTCTTTCCCAGTGGGGTGGACTTGGTATTGTTTCATTAAGCGGGCTTTGACCGCGTAACCTTTTCATTCGAAGCTCCCGTGTCCTTTCATTGACTGATACGTCGCTCTGCAATTGGGAATTAAACTCATCATCAATTTACTCGTCGAGAAATGTGATTCAAAATGTCAACATGTATGTTACGTCAACAGGGGGCCACCGAAGTGTCAGTCGGGGTCTCAGTCTAACACATGAAATAGCTTGTTAGACTGTCAAGAGCACGGGCATCTCGTTCCAGCTGATGAAGCGAGAAGATACAATGTTGACCAACGACATCTTGGCGGAGGAGGAAGAGGAGGAGGAGAAGAAGAAGAAAGAAGAAGAAGACAAATTGCTTTCTTGGTTTTCTAACATAAATGAACAAGATCAGATCGTTTGTGGTGAATCTTTCAAGAGGGATCAATATGTGAAACGAAAGGAGAGAAGCATCCTTCCCGGGTCGTGTGACAGCCATACGACACCGAGGGTCGCTGATACCTTAGCAAGACAGTTTGAAACAGATGATGGCGATGATAGTATGAATATGTCTTGTACCGTTAGTGTGGATACAACCAACGGAATAATGTCCCGCACGGATGATCCTACAGAGTTATATAAGGACACGAAATGGAGTTCTTTTTCACCGTCATCCGAAAACGGTCGAGATGTCCGTAATTTGGTTCAATTCGTTAATTCGGCGTCAAACGATATTAAGCAAGCGATCGATAAATCGTCAGTTCGGAGTTCATCTTTGATAGCTGTTTGCTCTGCTGATTCGAGTTCACTATTCAATCAGACCACAGATTGTGTACGGGAGGAAAGAAAGAAAACTTACTTTAATAATCGCGATTCTTTGGCAACGAATCCTTTAAAAGTTCTTAAAGTTGAACCGTTGAATGTCGTTAAGGTCAAACCCATGGGAAATCGTCACGGTCGATCCGTGTCGTCTGAGCAAAGCGATTATCAAAAAGAAAAATCAACACAAGGAAAAGGTTACGAAATAACTCCACCTTGCAAAAGAAGAAAAATATCCGGTAACTTCGAAGTGGATAAAACTTTTCATGTTTCGAAGGACGACATGGTTTCTAGGGCAACATGTAGCCCTAAAGCAGAAAGAGCTCCCTGCACTAAAGATAAGGATGCTAATTTCTCGACGACAAACGACAAAACAGATTCAGCGACAAACCCACTACCGCTCAGGAAACGGCGTCTTCCTGCATCTTTTTGGCAAGAGCCGGGGAAAAGCGAAATCAAGCCACCGATAAAGACGGTTGAAAGTTCGCCTCGTCAAACGGCGTTCCTGCCAATAACTCCACGACAATCATCGTCTTTTGGAAGGTATGTGAAGGACTTTCTTGGTTCTAATTTATCAGCTTCAGAGAAACTGGAACTACTTCGACTAAATTCACTCGAGAGAGACAGTTATAATCATCTTTGCTCCACTCGAGAGATCAGCGGCAGACGCTGTCCTAGTTATCCTTGCGTCCTGATGCACTGCAAAAACCAACACGAGGAGATACATTTCAGGGATTTCCCGCCATTTTATCCCAGAAATGATTACCCTTTCCTGCATCCAACACAAGGTGCGTCTCTACCTTTTCCTGCACGTAATGCCTTCTCAAGTAATCATGAACGCCATGCGAATGTCTTAGGAATGCCATATCCGCCGAGTTTTCCACCATATTATCCCGATTTGTTACGTCATGATGAGGTCATCGATTCGAATTACGGATCTCGATTTATCTTTCCAATGGAAACCAATGTATCCCCATTGTTTCCGTTATCTTCACATTTTAATCCAAGTGTCGTGAGACCTGTTCCAAAGAAGCATTTATCGAATATTTCCAGATCGTTTCATCCATCTTTTGACGTGAGATAGCTATGAGTAACCATTTCCATCTATATATAATTTCATATCTAATATCCAATGGAATGGTGAGTCAACTTTGCATGAAAACGCACCAAGGATAAAACGTGTTCGTAAGAAATTTCTATGGATGATATTTTGTTACTATGATTTTTTTTGCAACGACCATGATAACAAACGTATAATTGTTTTGCACCTTATTTTTCTCATAGCAGTGTATTAGGGAGTGAAATCACTTTCATATAGAAAAAAAAATGCTGTGGTGAGGATATTTGAAAATGTATCCCTTGTATCATATGGGGGCCTAATAAATTTACTAGGTGCAGAGGCGTCAGTTGTTTAGTGGATGGGGTCAAAAGACTGGAATTCGGTTGACCACTCTTCTCCACCCTGACCCCCACACCAAACCCACTCCACCCCACCCTCTAGACCGTTGCATTACGTACACATTTATATTAGCAAGTACATAATGAGATACGACTCTGATTGAATATGAAGATGCTGTGTTTAGTATAGAAATGTTTACCAAATTCAGTAAAAGATAAATAATGTTTCCAATTGTTGAGTTTAATATTACATATCCCTATAATAGTAATGTACGAAAGAAGCATGTTTTACACACTAGGTGTAATTAACGCCTTTGGTTGAATTGCCTATGTGTATGGAGTTACTCTGAGTAATGCAGTTATATGGATTTATTTACTATATCTGTATTGGGAAACTGATATTGTATCCTATACTCATCCCCAGGGGGATAGGAAGCTTCCAAAAAGTGGGGGGCACAACATCAGAGGGGCACTTTCTCATTCCACAACCACCACTCGTTATGATATAGACCGATACAAACCGGCCATCGCACTTTAATATATATGATGTGTTAGTATGCTATCAATACTATTTATTGAGATTGTTTATTGTTAACCGTGCTACAAAAAGATATGGGATGCCATTTTTAAAATAGCATGTAAAGACTAAATATAAACAATCAAAAAAATATATTATATAAACAAAGGCTTAAGATATTCAAAAGACAGTTCTTCATCAAAGGGGCACATTTGCTATTTTGGGAAAAGGGAGGAACGTGCCCCCAGTGCCCACCCCCTCCCCCCGGCTCCTATCCCCTTGCTCATCCCGTCAGATCTTTAAGTCTTTGCAGTAAACGGGAATAGTGTCAGAGCTAACGTATAAGATTTTTCTAAACCTCAACACTCATTTTTATAGCCGTGTACCATCTAAGCATTTATTTCGAGATAAACTTGGAAGGTGAAACCTCAGAACAGAAAACTTCCAGCCATATTTTAGCATACTAAACTGGCCAACACTGATTACCTTCAGGCTACTTCACTTTAAAACTTTTTTTTTTTAAAGTTTGTTTGTATTAATTTTTGCAGCCTATCATCTACTGTGGCTGTTCATATAGGCCTATACGTGAACAAATTTGTAATATTTGTACAAAAATTAACAATATTTCTCAAACTGTGAATGCGAATATATTTTGTAAAGTTAAGCGGTGGCTAACAATTGAATAATGGTGTGAAATGGACTATAATAATTTAAGCACATTGCAGCTATACCATAACAAATGTACACATACATCTTGTACGATGTGGTTTTCAAGACAATGCTAATTAAGGTTTAGTGACAGTTTATTATAATGTATCTCTTCTTATCGACAATTATTAAGAAACACCAAAGCTGCCTTCAAGTTATAACTATCAATAAGAAATGATGTATTATATTCTATATTCTACTTTAATTCAACCAGGAAACGATACTTCGGTGAGGGTGGAACATCGAAAAATGGAAGCGGGGGGGGGGGGGGGGGATGAGGGTCGACGTACGTAGCCGAAAAATGTATCAACTTTTCCATTATCAAGGTAACCATATTTGCTAATATGTAATAAATCGAAATATATTAAAAGCAGAAAACTGCATACATATATATATATGTGTGTGTGAGTGAGTGAGTGAGTGTATGTAAAACATGTGTGTAGTTAGGTATATAAGTAGAACATATTATGACAATTGAAGATTATGTAAGGTATTGTTCATGAAGTGTATTGTATTCGCATTAATTAATATGAATGCACTAGAGATATACTGCAGTGACTCAAAATATAGTTGAATATATTTTTAAGTTGCTCGATGTTAGGTATCTTTTCAATTCCTGAAGAATGGTTTATGGAATCAGGGACGTGGAGACCAATAGGGTAGGGTGGGGGGTTGGGCGGTATATTGTCACTACTTTACCCATCGGAATTCGTGGACTGTCATTCCACACCTCCTTCACATCCTGAATCCACTGCTTACCCTTCTCCCTACCCCTCCCACCCTCCCACCCCATCGAGGTAGCCTCCCACTTTCTTCACCATACAATACGCGTTTGGGGCAGGGGATTTGGGAGAAGTATGCTTTAAAGAAGTAATGCAAGATCTCAGTTAGAGATATAACAAAAATGTTATGTCAGCGATTAGTTGGTCTATCCTGTGAGCCATAGAAGCAAAAAGGACACTTTCTCAAGTCTCTATACGTCGTGTTTCTTATTTCCTCCGACGACATCGTTACCTTACAGTCTGTTTATTTAGTCAGACATCTTTAATCTCGCAATGTTTCATTCGAGGTATTGGAACATAATAAACGTAACACATTGTCTCTCAGGTTGTACAATCAGTTTGTTTACATGAATGACGATGATGCATTTCATTAAAAAAAAAACCAGTGCAGGGTTGAAACAGTGACTACTGTACGTCGAACGCCAAAAGTGTCAAAATGTTTATGATTGTTTTGGCTAGTGACTATTCCAGACAAGGATGACATTGCCGAGTATATATGTGACGCAGTTACAGATGGAATCGCTCCTACATGCATATACATCAAGTACAACATACACAACACAGGAGAAAGAAAATCAAACTGAATCCAAACAATAATCCAGCGAAATGCCAAGAGGCCTCGGTTAGGAAGTTATAATTCCATCATCATTCCACGAAGGGGCTTACACTGGTATCATTGAAACGAGGAATTCGTGCCAGTAATGTTTAGACTGTAAATATCCTAATACAATGCATCATTTAATGATTAATTATGTCCGGGATGGTAACGAATAATATGCCATATATAACCGTTAACATGAACCAAATACAACTACGTATATGGCAGTGTATGGCGAGACAGTGAAGTAAAAACAAAATGGATTAGTGAGGGTACCTCCAAACGTCTGTCAGGTTCCCCGTATATTCAATTAGTCACGTAGCCCGATATTCATAGCCTTTGTTAACTGAAATCAAGGAGAAACACTTTGAAGGTACACTAACTGAGAGGCAATTGTGTTAGCTTGTTCCTCAGAAAGATATGTGACAAAACTGTGATGTCCTGAAGACAGGACGAATAAAGCACCTATAAATAAACAAAACCTTGGTTGGAGAGAGTTACTGTACCAGAATACTTGATCATGATAGCTATGCAGTTGCAAGAGTAAATTCTCTTATCTTCAATAAACTTCTTGTAGATTTCACACTTTAACTCATTAACTTTCTAATGCATATGCAAACTTGACCAATTATTATTGACATACTGTTATCGATCATCGTTTCATTGCATAATTATATAGAGGATCGATGTCGTAACACTATTTAAACCAATTTCGCGCGTGGAGTTATTCATTTGCACCTGTTCAAAGCTTAATGACTGACTTGTCGAGCTTCCCGTCTACTGGCTATCCTCTTTCGTTTTGATACCATTTTATGTAATTCACTAGGATGTATCTTCATTACTTTGATATCCCTAGCCGTCTCTTTTTACCTCTCTTCTTGCCCCCGCACTTCCCCCCAATCTATCACTCTTCCTATTTCTCATCCTACGCGCCTCGCTTGTCCTCCGGTGCGCATTCAACTATTTACACGCGTCATTCCTAGCGCGCCATAGATACCTGGTCGTTACGGCAACGGGGCACCCACATGGCGAAAACAGAGAGCTTTGGTTAAAAGTTAAGACAAACGAATGGCTCAGGTAACCTTTCGACACTCCACTTATGTTCGGGTGCACTAAACTAATGCGACAATTGTCATTCAATGGCTAATGGAGTCAAAGAATGCCTTTCTCTTGAGAGACGAGTAAACTGGAGCAGTTAAAGAGAAGCCTACATGCATCATCGCTAAATACATATGTCATTTAAGCCTGCGCAAGCTCGATAAATTTCGAATTTATCTTGGGTTTACAGCGCGCCATTTTAACGCTGCTGCCGCTGTCATGGGGGTTTTAAGATCACTACAAAGTCTCTACCTGCCGCTCGTAATGTTCCTTCCGAATGCGGGTATTTATATATTGGTCACCCAGAATCAATTACATTTTTGTTCCTCGCTAATAAATTGCTCTTTAGTCTTTCGCTATCATCACTAATTAAAATTCTTTCAAGTGACCAAATAAATTACAGCTGTCACCGAGGAATCTTCTTTTCATTTCGCAAATTTTATAGCCGTGTTTTAGAGCATGACTCAGCTTTTTGAGATGTTTCATTTTCTCTTGTGTTTGTTTTTAGATCGGGACGACAAAGAATTTTTGTTTGAAGTTTACGTTGATTGAACAAATAGGTAATTAGTGTATCCAACCTTTAACTACTGTGAAGCTATGGTATTTTTTTTATTTACATTTCATTGCTACACATTTCTGTGAAAATGAGGAGACCTGACAATTTTATCCTCATCTCATAGTTTATTGTTGCCACGTGAACAAATTCTCTTCTGTAATTTGACATGTAAAATTATTATGATCAAACGAGAGACAATTGAAATCGACTAATTAGCCTATTGATTGAAAAAGAAAATGATGATTTATGAATAATAATTTTAAATACAGTATTTACTTGAAGGAAGTACTTGGGTTCCATTAACGAAACTATTTATTATTTTAATAAAGAAATGCATCAATTTGTGTATCCATTATTCACTCAATGTCCGTGCATATAATATAGGTATAGTTGATATTAGTGCCATATTAATAAGAATAAACATATTTCGTATGGCTCTTAATGCATAATCCAGCGATATTTCAGAAATATGCAGAAATACAAAGACATGTATAATATTATATAATCACCTTATTATAGAGACTTCAAAGGAGAGTAAAATGTCCAAAACTTAACCACTTTATCTAAGAATGTCTTATTATTAAAACAAGGATTTTTTTCTCCTTTCTTTCCTTTGAGTTTCAACTGTCTGTGATCAGCATAAATAAAGTAGGGTTTCTGACGGTTTCATTGATATGTTTTTCTCGTAAAGATGAAGTCGATTTTTGAGCCTGGTTGCCATGCTTGTATTTTCAAGCGATTTTACTTACTAAACTTGTCGATCATGATTCAAAACAAGCAGCCATTGTTAAACTCAAGACACCATCCGCCATCTTGGTATAATTTTCATTCGATTCCTACATGCCGTTTTCGAGATCTTGGTACATTTAATTAAAACGTCTGGTACCAAGATGGTAACAAAATAAAAAAAAATAGAATGTGCGTTTGTCATAGAAAATGACAAGAAATGGTTAAAATATGACGGATGCAAGTTGTTGGTCAAAAAAAAAGTAAATCTCATCTGAAAATCTGTTTCCAAATCATCACACGGCAGTATTTCTAAAGCAGAATATTTTTCATTTACGAAATATTTGAGAAAACAAATTATTGACCTTTAAATAATATTTTGTTATTTCTTTTTATTTTGAAGTGTAGAGGCATTACTTAAATAGCCAACATTAGCCTGGTATGCGAAGATATCTCCATACTTCATTTTTATAAATTTATATAAAGGCGCGGAGTATAGGCTGAGTGGGCCACGATGTGCAATCATAACAAGCGTTCCCTCCTGCCACTTTTCGATGACAAAAGTCACCCTGTTCAAGTTGCTCCTTATTGCGTTTTAAAGGACACATGGTCTCATCAGTCTGTCATTATGACCGCGATAAACCACAAAGTCTAAATTACAAGTAGCGTTTATTCCTATTTGTAACTGTAAGTGAGATCAATGGAAGGCGTTAGAACTATCTTTTGCTTCTTTCTTTTTGAATTTCTCTGGCCCCCTGCTCCAGATGGCGCGTCAAATATGCATGGCACGCGCCGAAGCAAATTGACGGTTGAGTTATCCCAGCAGGATTGTTGGATCCTCCCTCGGGACTCGTCGTCCTGCCAGTTGAGAAATAAATACCTTGGTAACCTCGGTGCGAAATAGCCTACTCGTTTACCCTTCGATTCGATCGTAATTAGCGAGAATTATTTCTGGTCATTGACACTGATCCGTGAAATTATGATTTTTCATTTTGTATGTGTGTGTGTGTGTGTATGTGTGTTTGTGTGTGTCCTTCCCTCGTCATTATGTGTCGTAAATCAAGTTATAGTTGTCCGAGAATAAATTATGTTATTATTGTTATTATTATTATTATTAATGGTATTTTGTTAATTGGAAGAGATGCGACTGGACCCGGAAAATGGTGAGGAGACGGTCTGAGATATTTAAAACGATGGTTTATCGAAGACAGTCACGGAAGACCGACTGATAGGATCCAGCTGATCTGGAATATATAACCAGGGATGGTATAAATATATAGATATATATATATATATATGATATATCGAAAAATCACGTACTCTCTTTATGTCATCTTCCTCCTTTGCCGGAAGTCTTGATATTTATGTATAGTCGCATATCAGCATAAGTCACGAAACACTCAGCGTAGTCGGTAATTTACTGCGAGGAAGGATGTCTTTTCAGTAGAATGTAGTTATAGCATATACAGCACTTCTTTATAAACACTGTCATATACTTACTGACGTGATAGACCATGCAGAGGAGGGAGAGGGTGGGGCAGATAGATAAGGGCGCTATTGCTTGACTTAGCTTTCCTTCCCCGAACCCATTGCTAAAAGGAGAGGAAAATATATTAAAATAGTCTGACTGTTAGGTCAATGAAACAAATTATCAAAATGTATATTTTGTCTTTATTTAAATCTATGTTTTTGTTACACTGAAACGCATCGTCGAAAGTTCAGTGTAGAGTCTTTGCAAAGTTTTCTTCCGTGGTCCCAAACTATTGGATTTTAACCCTATCCTACACAAACTTTCTGTCACTCTCTCTTTCTCTGTTAAAAGTCTAAATTTTAGTGACAGCGGGTCGATGCAACACTACTATACAGATATAATTCCATTTCATGCAGACATAAGAGCAAGGACCACACTATAGACACGATCTATACATACCTTTGGAACTGAGATTAAATTCCGAGGATCTCTCCATAACTCATCAGCTCATTCAGATAATTATTATTTGCAGCTCTAAATCCATCTTCTATCTATTTTGAGGGAACTTTAGATCCTTGACATTTGGTTTCTAAAGTTGACGAATTCTACGACATAGATCTTTGTGAGGGCGCACTTCTTGACCTTCTAACAGAGCCGTATATTTAGAATATACGGCTCTGCCTTCTAAAGCAAGCTAAAGTTCCATTCTGGAAGAGATACCTCATCCTTCGACCTGTGGCGTAGCCAGAGGGGGGCCAGGGGGGGGGAATGCCCCCAAATTTGCTTTGTGCTACACTCTTGCCCCCCCCCCCAATGAAATCCAGTGATGTATTCAAAATACTTCTCTTTTTACATTTTGTCGAGTTCTAATCACAAGTATTCATACCTCAGGGCTAATGTTCATACTTCATATAATAACTTGGTAATCAGACCGAGATATTACACATTTTGGGCCTTCATCATACCCACATACGGAGACCGTTGATCAATATCGTCCTACAGAATAAGCACCAATAATTTGGCCGGTTGTATATCCATTACAAACTAGCGCTAGCAACCCATGTGCATTTTCAGCGACCAATGATGCCACTCGTTGAGAATTTTCACTGCACGTATAGGCCCTATAGGCCTAGTGAAACTTGTTTGTGTGGAAATCTGGGCATGTAGTGAATTAGAGTAGCTAATTTATTCATTGTATCCTTTTCATAATGTGCGGAATTATTTATTCATTTACACACGCTGCATTACTGTTATTTGTTAAACCATAGGCCCCTATAGCGTATTTCGAAACGATGGAATTGAAAGATCATTATATTCAATTTCATATCTGCAACAGAGGTAAATTAAGTGAAAGTGTGTCATGTTCCACTGAACCATTGGATGTGTATTTGTGCAAACGAGGTGCCCATTAATACATTTATTTCTTGGTAATTCCTACCATCAACCATCACGGGCTTACCCCCTTAAGAAAAATCTTGCCCCCCCCCTAACAATAGAATGCTGGCTACGCCACTGCCTTCGACCCATGCCCCTTCCCTTTTCTCTCTCTCAATCTACCACATAGGTGTAGACAAAAGACGTGACAAAATCGCTAAACTGAAAAGATTAATTGATAAGTAATAGTATGCAGTAATTAAGAGGAAACTCATTATATACGGAATCCTCAAAAACGTGAGAATTATTTCCTGTCGTCCGTATATATATACAATATAAATGCCATTCATATGGCGCTACATTGCGCTTGTGATCCCATCAGGCGCGTAGCTGGGGGGGGGAGGAGCATATTTAAAAAAAAATTGTTTTAATGTTTTTATGATAACGCTAGTATTTTCAAAAGAGAAAATGCTAAGATGCAACTTACAAGGCCTGGGAAGTGCCATTTCCAGCGATCTGGGAGGCATTTTCAGCCAAAATTTTCTTGTACGCTTCGCGCCAATCATGGTGGCGCTACGCTTTGCCGAATCTACAGTTTCGCTCCTCCCTTGGCAAATTCCTGGCTACGCGCCTGTGTGATCTCACCAATATATATGTCGGTAGCGAAACTGAGGATCGGAGAAGGTATAACTATAAGGATCTTAGCATAGACTACTTCACACTTATATGATCATATGAACAATGGATAATGGCTTGCAACCACCATTTGTACTAGTGCTAAGACTGAGTATGTCGTCCAGGATGGGGGTCTACAGTGAGGTGTTGCCGTCCGGTCCTTTGAATTTTTTTTTTAAATGGGTGTTCTTAGATGCAAAATTGCACTATAGGCTTTCAAAACAATGTTGAAGAATTCTTATGTTTAGGTTGTACCGCGCATCCAATTGATGATCTTTACACAATAGGATTTCTTGTTGTTGTATATAATATTCTGTCTGCTCCGGGGGGGGGGGTGGGGTGGGCTATGAGCCTCCCCTAATTTTATGGGGAGACTGCGGTAAAGCCTACCCCAGATATATGCGTGGTTGCTCCCCTGAACAGAAGTATACACAAAATTACTGTTTGATTGCCTCCCTCCTTCTCTCACACACCCTCCCACCCTTCCCTCCTCAGTTATCCAGTAACCTAACGTAAGTTACCTTTCACATGGAAGCTATTCCAATAATTTCGTGAATATAATCAAGCACTCACTTGTAAACAATAAATTAAGGGTTATCATTGTACAGGACAAATTAATTCTCAGGGTGCGAACTAATCATATCAATTAGAATAATAAATCATTTCAGGGTACGCCGGGTTCCAGCTCCAGATGATTGTTGGCCTACTCTCATGTTTACCCCCCCCCACTCGCCCCCCCCATCACCCTAGACCCTTAGGATCGACACCGCTGGTTAATTGAAGCTAAACTTTGATGCTCCCAACGAATCATAATAATAATAATTTATTCTTATATAGCGCTTTACATCAAAAGAATGATCTCAAAGCAGCTTCACAGAAACGCATAAAATAATACAACTTAAAAAATATTAAAGCTTAAAAATATTACAGTCTAAAAATATTGCATCTTAAGAATTACAGAAATAAATAACTTAACAATAATTTTGAAAACACAAGAAAATTCAGAAATTAAAGACAAAAGCAATAAAATATGACAGCATACAATAAAACTAAAATACTAAACCATTACAGCCGAAAATTAGCAACAATAAGACTATCAAAACATAAATAGAAAATAAATTTCAATATAAAACAATCAAAAGATGGCAAGATGGTAACACAAACAATATGACTGGAGATTTAAAAAGAATAATACTTTCGAAAAAGGAGAGTTTTAAGGAGTGTCTTAAAAACATTTAATGATGGAGCTGCCCTGATGTCATTGGGGAGTGCATTCCATACATCAGGTGCAAAAAAAGGCAAAGGATCGTGCGCCAAAGCTTTTTTGGGCGAATGTGCCCGGCTCTAGTCGTATCTCCATAGAATGTCTGCTCCTCTGTCGTGTGCGATTGGCAATCTGCAGGGGTTCTGGAAGAGCCTGGCGACTGATCAGAGAGCCAAGATAGTGAGGGGCAGTGCCATTTATAATATAATATTTTATTAATATTATTATTAATTATTAATATAGAGACTTGAATTCGATCCTTGCGGATTATAATACAATATGTAGCCGTTATATATTGGTCGTATACATTGCAGGACACTACGAAAACCGAGTCACTAAATATGCAGCACGCCATCACCATAGTGAACAAAATGGCGACGTCCATGAACCTCGTAAGATTCGATTGTACGGGTGTCTTTCGAGCTTGTTTTAGCTGCATTTTACTCGCTGCGGCTTACGTTGGGAGTCTTTACCTATGGCGAAGTGGGCTACCAAGGTATTATTAAAATATAGCGTCAAATTTTCTTTAAACTTGGAAAACCTTGGACTGTATATTTTACCACCAGCGCTAGTAACTTGTTACTTCTAAGTTATAGTGTTACTGTTACTAGGCCTAAACTGTTGTTATTTTGTTAACGATAATGTTATGAATATGATAGCCTAGAGTAGACCTTGCATATGCCCCATGAAGTAAGGTAACGCTTGACATGCCAAACGAGTAACGTTATTGAAGTCAGTGCGTTGATTTTGAATCAGGTTTCGTTAGCTGCTACACAGTCAAACACATTCTTTTATCCACAATTGCTTATCCTACAGAATCCAGGGTGTTCACAATCCCATCTTACAGTAAGGCTTACTACTACTACTACTACTAGTACTAGTAGTAGGATGGTGACTTCGAAGTTCGCCCACTTAAGACTTAAAACACCCCAAAACTAAATCTTCTGGTATAAATCATTTGAAAATATACTTCATATGGTGGGAGAATTTTGTTATAGTACGATACACGGCCAAACTTTCTTTCCTGCAAACTGTTTTCACGTTGTTTTCCAAGAAGATTCTTCGTGATTGTGGAACTGGTATTTCTTGCTAGAGTATTGCGAATTTCGGCCATGCAACCTACAGTGTGGCGCTGGTAAAAATTGGTGGCGCTGTTGCTCTTTCAGTAATTATAACAGACTTCATAGATCTTCGTCATTTTATTGACAAATATGTAAGTAATTTCTTGCACACGGGTCATTTTGGAGAGAAAATAACTGTAGCTTCGTACTTTTTGGTGAAATTTGGCTCTTCCTGTAGGTTTTCATGGTGAAAATCGTGTATTTCTTAGGGTGCCCGAACTTCGCAGTATGGCGAACCTCGCAATACTGACTATACTACTGGTACTACGCTAGCTCACATGTAGCCTCAATTTTACCTTGGTCAATTGCACATTGTCCTCTCATCTGTTGTATCTTTTAACAGGAAAGGTGCCAAAATTTAGCAAACTGGCTACCATAGTATTGTAATTAATGTTTTAAGTTCTCTCTGCTGAAATAGTAATTATTGTTATGTTTTCTAATATTGTGAGCCTTCCTCTTCCACACTGGAATATATGCATGAATGAACTGTGCTTACAACCAAAATGTCCAAATCAGTATTAAAACACTGATGCTAATATCCTTGATGAAAAGGTGAATTTAGGTATAGCCTCTGCCATGGATAAATTAATATTTTACACTCTTTCTGGCCTATATCTTGTAAGTTCCGTCCTGATGCAGTCACATGTGAAAGAAGCCTAACAGCTTATTACTTAATATTTAACCTTCATGTCAGGTGGCTATCCAGTTTACATATTTAGCTTAGTTTGCATACTTTGCAATTTGGAAGACCATTCCATATGGAAAAACTGTGGATTTCTCGTTGGATGATACAACCCACTCGACTTTGGCAGGCCGGAGATCGAAACCACAACCTCCCATATGTAAGGTTTCATGATTGAGCTCTAATGCCACGGCCTTTGTCCACTCCGGCATAGCATATGTGCATCGTCCAACCCTCAATTCAACCATTCAATTCCATATCAGACAAATCTTTCACCAAGAATAGCTTTTTTAATATCGAAACCAGAGCTTCATCCTGATTTTTACATTTCATTTTCAAAAAAACAAGTTATTAAGGGAATTTAAAAATTTAAAAATTTTTGTGTGTGAATTTCACTCTCTGATATATATGGCAACTTCGTCTCGTCAAGTATTTTTTTTGTGCCTATTTCCTGTTGCAAACCTTTACCTTTTCAGTAGATTTTCTGACTTATCTATAATTAGCCACAGCCCCCTGGAATGCTAGCCTGACAGCTATACAGCAATGAGAGCACAGGTTCATGGAAAGGATGCATGCAAGTTATACAATAATATTACAGTACCATAGAAATGCTGTAACTTTCCTTTAAAACATGTTTGGTTTGCAGAGTATACTGTAAGCTATCTCTCATTGCTGAATTATTTGAATTTCATGCAGATGTACTCCAACATTTAATTTAAAGAAATCTTCAGTCATGTAAAGCAGCTTTTAAAAAGAAGTTCAGTCAAAAGTAATACCTCTGAGATATACACTCTTGCAGGTTTCAAACTTTTACATAGATGACTAAAGTTCAAACATGAAGGTTAAGCATCACTTGTGTTGGTTTTTAAATAGCTGTTGTAGGATACTGGTAGTCATTATAGATGTGTGCCTTGTAGTATACATCAGCTAATTGATGAAACAAATAGTTGTTCACAGTCTTTCAGCACGCTGCACACAACACGACCGATCGGGACCTGACGCAACTCGACTGCCGTGGTGTCGTGGAAAATCATTTTTAGTCGGGCAGTGTGGGTTCCAGATTACGACTGATCACAGTATTGCCAGTTCTAAGTTGTAAAAGCTTCAGTCAGGAAACTGAAAATGTTCTCACGACTGACAGTCATCCAGTGTGCATTGGGTCACGATTAAAGCTGCCCATCCCTAACAAATATAACCAATCACAGGAAAGAAATTTTGCATTTGACCTGAACGACCACCGATCCTTATAAATAGAAAGCAGTCATGTGGGCTTGTCAGTTGTTTGGTGTGTAGGGGTCAGTCATTGGAAAATTAGTCTTCACGACTTAAGGTTTTTCCACGAAACGACAGTCGAGTTGCATCACTTCATGGACAGTCAAGGAACTTGACTATTCACATAACTGTGTATATACTGTAACATTAGGCTTATATATGCAGTGCAATGCCTTCAGTAGTGTCTGGTTTTATATGTTGAAGGAGTACGGGAGCAGATTTTTGGGGTTCTTGTATCACTATTAAAGATGCTAATGGCATTTGCAGTGCAACATAATAACAAGCAGAAAATATGTTATGTTATGTATATATGCATACATGTCACAACAAAGTGGCTGAAATGTTGACTAGGTTTGTTTACTTAATAGCAAACAAACATAAACAATCAGCTTAGGCCTACCACATGTTTGAGTAGCAGATAGGTGCAGACTAACTTACTTTGCATACATACAAACATCAAAGTTAAAGAGCTCCTATTATGATGGACTCATAGCTTCTGAAATGTGGGTGAATTCTATATAAAGTGCAATGTTAATATGAAACTTACCTAGCCACTTTCAGAACTTTAATGTGTGTTGTGATTCGAACATCAAAGTGCAAAAGCAGTTGAATATTAATAAATGTTAATATCAGTAATTTTAGATATGCAACTTAGCAATTCAGGTATTCATTTCTCTTTCGACCACTCAAACCGGTGACTTGAGAAAGTTTACCACACTTTATGAGAGGACAACCCAAGGAGATGGAATATATTAAATAAGTATTGTAATGAAAGAAGTATATGCTCTGTCATCAGCAAGGAAGAACTTACTCCAACCCTGGCATTAAAGAAAAATGTTTTCCATTTTAATTGTATCAGTATTTCATGTTTGGAATTTCCTGCAAAGTCTGCGCGACATGATATGTTAAAATAACAGTAATTTGCACAATACTTGCCACAGGACTGAAGTATGATATATTTATTATACTACCATGTACAGGTACAGTAAGCCAGACTGTAGTGTATCTTTAATTGGGATCTGTTATGTCTGAAACCTACATGTTGTGACTGACACATGGATTTGCTGATTCAATTGAGCAGAAAGGTGTAATATTTGTGGCTAATTAAGAAATATATGCTTTGTAACATTCCAATTTTTTAAGCTGGATTTTACATCCTGTTGTGGCATTGACAAAGCTTTGTAGTACTTTGACCTGGTTGTATGACTTGAGGAAGTCTTAAAACATTTGTAATTATTTGAATACCCTTCAGGTTTTGGTTTCGATGATAATCGTAACGTATGCATTCATGATGGCGTATAATGTGTGTGTGAGTGCGTTTGTGACGCCCAGCTTGTAAACATGATATCTCAAGAAGAGAAGGTCAGACCAATTTCATATTTAGTGTGTAGAAGAACCACACTATGTACAAGAAGCATATTGTTTTTGGTAGAGGTCAAAGGTCATCAGAGGTCAAATCTTGAATCCCTTGTAAACATGTACACCCTGACTATACATTACGTCAGATTCATGAAGAAAACTGCTCATGTTACATCATCGAAACCACAATGCATTTTTGCATTCTGGTTAAAACTATGAGATCTGTGAACCATTTAGCTGTGCCAGATTACTGAGTCAAAAACTGTTTAGTTTTAAAAGGCAAGCAATTTTTCCTCTCACAAACTTAACATATTGTAAATAGTTTATGCCTCATAACATTAATAAATTTGTTTATTTGATCTTTCCTGGTATGATTTTGGTAAATTAAATTAACAGATTATGTTTTCTTGACCTCATCTTTCCTTTAATGAATTATGATCACAGTTTATTGTATAACCAGACTGTGATTAACTCCGAGTTGGTTTGAGTGCTACATTGCGACATAAATACATATATGCCAATTTAATCAGTGTAAAATGTTAACAAATTCAGGTTTTGCCATTGAAAGGAAAATAACTGTGATTTTTTCCCAGAAAGTTTGTCAGTTGCCCTAGCCTCTGGATGCATTTATGTATGGTGCATGTTAATATTATTACC
Organism: Apostichopus japonicus; assembly: GCF_037975245.1. NCBI lineage: Eukaryota > Metazoa > Echinodermata > Holothuroidea > Aspidochirotida > Stichopodidae > Apostichopus > Apostichopus japonicus. The sequence continues at coordinate 5,475,169 of NC_092568.1, forward strand.
AAAATAAAAATTTTTCCTCAAACACCAAGACTGCCCTTGAAAAAAAATATATTGTCGTAAACCACTGACAAGCATATCATGTAGAGGAATAGTCAAACTTTTGAATGGCTCTTGTCTTCATGTCAACCACATGTCTCTATTTCATTTTTACATGACAAATATAAGGTACTTCCAAAATCAAACACGTAGTCTTTATAAAAATTGTCCAATATAATGAAATAAAAGGTTTGAAAATATATTAATTAATCATTAAAATATTGTGTTGTATTTATATCTTCTCTCTCTTTCTCCCTCTCTCTCTGTCATATTTTCTGACATTCAGTTAATATAATATATTAATATAATAATAATCATAACCTATTAAATAGGCCTGCATATATATGTAGGCTTATTACATATTGATGAAACAAGTTGAATTCTGGGGTTTTCCCCTTGTGGATATTTGTATCAACTACTCCAAACATTTTGCTATTAAAGTAAGGTTGAACATCTCAAAATTCCCAGCTTTTTCAAATCAGGGCTTTGTTATGGCCAGATATTGTCATCGAGTCACTCAAATTAAAGCTGAAATTTGTCTTTCACTTGATATTTGTATATTTTGGTTTCATATTTCTCTTTCAATATTAACTTTTGATTGCAACATTTGCAACCATATTATGAATGCACTGAGGTCAAAATGCATTATAAGTACAAGGTACAAATCAGAACAAACCAAACACTATCAATTATTTAGTAAGATGTTCCTTTTAATGAGTCCAAAAGGATAGATTATGTTGATAAATATTTTGGTATAACTATTAAAACGAACAATAAAATTACTGTTTAACAAAGATTATAACATACAGAGATACTGTACCGCAACATGTTTAGTGGTTGCTGTACTCAAATTGAAATCAATAAAGTTCTGTTAAATGTTAATTTTTTTTATTAGTATGGATCTCAATTTCTGCCCGAAACTAAACATGTTTTCTTGCGCATAACAGCCTCATAGCCAGTGTGAATAATTAGCAAGTAACAATAAAATATGTTTTGGCTTTATCAGCAAAGTTGTTTACTAAAGATTCTATAGATCAGTACACCAAGTTGTTTGTTTATCTTCAGTAGACAGCATTCCTCTTCCTCTCTGTGTTGTAATTAATCGATAGAATTGTTTTTCTTGTACAGTGCTACACGAACACCTTTCATGCCACCAACTAAGGACTACACTGCTTTCATATTTAGTACTTGGTTGGTGGAACACAGCGTTTTGTATTTAATCCTGAGCTCACTCAGTCGAAGCCTGGTGTAGCAAAAAGGGGTCTTGATCTTTCAAATTTTGCAACACTTGCAGAAGGGATGAAATGAAAATTCTGGGACCACTTTCTATTGTAAGTGACCTTTTTGAACGTTTTTCACAGTCGTCCACATACCTTGTAAACATGATAAATGCTTAAGTATTAAAGCTTAGATGAATGTCATACTTGCAAAGTGGATCCAAATAGTGACTGAATTATCAATGAATTAACTTGATGCTAGATATATTACGGTCCACCCTTTAGCGCCAGACCCTTGTTGATCACTGAAAGTCAAGAATGGTCAAACACTTGAAATATTGGTTACTACTGTACTGTACTCAAAATGGAATATTAATATAAAATGTAGCAAGCAGTCATCATGTCCAGTGATTTCCTGTTTAATTTATAGCCAATAAATCTTATCTGAAATTATGGTTTCTATTTACATCTATAAATGGATTCATTACAAGATCATGTTACATTTATATATTGTGTAGACAGCTAGGATCTCGTTCCATAAGTTTCCTGGTTTCCACTTCTCTATAGATAGTAACCATAGCAGAAATGAAAAATAATGCCTTCTCCACTTCAAAAGGATAAGTATTTATAAAGCTGACATATATCAATTTCACATTTAAAACGATCATGGCAAGTTTAACGGGAAATATACTGACAATATATTAATAAGGCCTAAACACGCATGTATGAGTGTGTGTTTGTGAATCCTTTCAGGAGTTTGTTTAATGTGTTAATCCTGAGCTGTTTAATTGGTCTGTTTAAATGGCAGCCTCTGTGTGCTGTGTAAAGTTCTCATGTCAAGGAGTATTCCAAGCCTGCTTTTTCTGTTCACTGCTAACTGCTGTGTTCGTGGGAAGCCTTTACATATGGACTCCCTTACAAAGGTACATTGCCACTTTTTTATAGCTTATCTAAGCATAGCCTTTGTTAAGGCGTATTGGCCAAGTTTTCTTAGCCTAGTGGGCTGGGTCGATCCATACAATTCATCAAACTATGAGCGATTCGTTCCTGTGGTTGCGCTGGCCTCTACGCCTTTGGACAGGCGCTGTAATTTATTCACAAATGAAGAAACAAACCCAGCATGGTGAATGACGTAACACATATTGAAAACCGATGATAGTGTTCACACAATCACTTCTTCGTAAATGGTACTGTCAATTTTTAGGGTTATCTGCTTTAAAACTACAAGTTTACTATTTGAACATTCACATGTTGTGACAATTAGTACTTAATACAATTATGTTGTTACAAAGTTTAAAATTGTGCTTATCAAACATTAAGGTGTCAGTTACTGTGTTTAGATCAAACTAGTTCACATAGATATCTTGTGCTCACCTACGAATGGTAAGTTCCATTGCAGAAACGTACACAAAGTCGTAGTTCAACAAGTTTAATTCATTTGTGCTGTATGTTCTGTACGAATAATGTACACAATGTTCATGTATAATTATGCATTATGTATACCAGGGCAGAGATACGGCTCTGCAAAAGGGATCTGTATGTAATGTTCAACTCCCTAACAGTACACTAAGAGGACTAGGTGAGAAGCCTGATTAAAAACTTTTCGTCTTGAAGATGATGGTTGTAGCTGAGACGACTATTCCAACCGAACAGAAGTCTCAGTAATATCGATGTGGCTGGGAATTGAATAAAGTTTGTTTCAAACAAATAGTCCATCTGAATATTCATGTTGTATCTATTTTAGGAGAGCTCTGATTGGTTTTCAAAATTACTACCAAATTCGGTAGTAGAAATATATAGTGTGTGACTAATGAGATCTTCTGTCCAGAGTCTGTGAAGCGTATGTAGAAAGTAGCGGAAAATATAACAGCCGTAACATTTTCCTATTTTAATGTGAGGAGACTCATTCGCGTGGCTGAACAGATTCAGTCGAGTTTAATCTGAGCAGAGGGTAACATTACATCATGACAGCAGCCCTACTGAGTGTGTGGACCTCCTGCCCCCTCCCTCCCCCTCCCCCTCCCCTCCTTCCCCCTCCCATTACCTGTCTCCTCTCAACTGTTGCAATCTAGACGAACAAGTTGGTAACATTTTTAGTGATGTTCATCCTTTTGGTGAATGTTTGTTATAGTAGGGAGAGATCCTTTAATTAAGTTTTTACTTGTTGGAAAGAAATTTTTCCTTTGTAAGTTCATGTTTTTTAGGTGTATGTTTGTAGGTCAGAGGTCAGAAATGTGCATTACATGTAGCTTATTTTGTGTCCTTTTTTATTTTTATTATTATTTTATATATATTAATTACTTAATTAATTAAGTTATTTATTTATGTTCTATATGCACAGCAGATTCCAGCTATTCAGTAGGTTTATTTTTTTTACTTCCATTTATTTATTTATTTATTTTTTTACTCATTATTATATTTAATTTATTATATTTTGGTGGAAGGGGACTCATTAAACAATTTAAAATTTGTTGGATAATATTTTATTAGGGGAAGAGGATTCTAACCAAATAAAAAACTTCAATGCCTTCTTCTCTAATTCCTAGTGGCTAGTGCTTAGTTCATCTTTTAGGGGTAGGGGAGAGCATTTTAGTCTAGTGATTAGGGCATTATGGACTTGTGATCCAAGTATTACAGGTCTGAGTCCTGGCCAGATCTTTACTTTGTGTTCTGTAAGGTTACATGCATAGTAGATATGTTACTTTGTGTTCTATAAGGTTACTTGTACAGTAGATGTATTAAACTGAGTGTGCCAGATTATGGCAGCATCCTATGGACTGTCTTCATGGGGATGCTTACATGTGGCAGACTGTAGTGCCCGGGGAGGGGGGGGGGAGAAGGGGAACTGTTTAAATTGTGCACCATTTTGTATCACTGTGTGACAATTCACCAGTGACCTAGGGTCAATCATGTGAGAAGGTCCTGGCCTTATCTATCGGATTCTAAACTATAACAAGGTACAGCTGTGTAGTGCCAAGCCAATTTCCAGTACAGAGCATAAACTGTGCTAAAGTTGTTTTGTGTGTGGAATTACAGTAGTATAATTAGCTCAGTACTTTGGCAATTTGTGTTAGTAATACAATACCAAATCGAAGGACTCTCCCAGGCGCCAGCCAGTAAATAAACTCCAATTCAAAATGGAAGCCTATTGTTGTGAATTAAATAGAATAAATACTTGGCTTTGTAGTAATTTGAGAACTCTCCTGCGATGTACCTGTGAAGAACTCAACACACCTACCAAAATACATGATTTTTTTGTCTGTAGTCTGCTTTGTCATTCATATTAATATTCAATTTTTGTACCAGAAATAGCCATGACAAGGTTGAGTAAACTTAATTCTTTTTTGGTTGTTTTTATTGGTGCAAACAAATGTAAAACAGACCTTCGTGGTATAATTGTATCTCAACCAATTTTGAAACTGAATATATCATACTGCTTTTTATTTGATAGAAACTAGTGAGTGTTTAGTGGTTGTGACATGTCATCCTCAGTCATAAAGCATGTATTGCACTGTGACGATTTGTTGGGGGCTACATTAGGGTCAAACACATGTGTAACACTTGCTAAAATATTTAAAGTTTTATTAAAAATGGCCCTTATTCTATTGAAAATCCCTTATCCCTCCCTGCCACTCTTTTAGGTTGTACATATATAAATGGGCTGTGATGAATGATTTCATGGCAGGATATGCAAGGTACAGTGATTTCTTATTGGCATTCCCTCCCCTATCACCCCCTCCCCTCCCCCAAAAACATGAATGGTTAATATAGATGGCCATCAATTAGATAGATATAAGCTCATTTAATGAAGCTGAGAAATTGACATTCTAGAGTACTCTGGATCTTCTCGCATTCTGGCGAAAAGTTATTCTTGTAGCAGAGAAGCAAATCTCTCAAAACATATTTGTACTTCAAATTTTTGTATTTATGCACCAGTTATCACAGTAGAGAAGTTGTAGTGTATGCAGCGCTGTAGGTTTTTTTTTGTTTTGTACTGTACAGTACATATGTATGTAATTTGATATTTGCAGTGTGCAGTAATATTGTAGTGTGTAATTAAATTGAGGACAGTGAATAATACAGTAATGAATAGTACAATAATACAATGAATAATTTAATTGAGGACAATGAATATTCATACAGTAAGTCATCATATGGATCTTATTAAATATGTCAGATGTTATGATTATTCTCATTTTCTTAATTTTGTGCCTATTTTTCCAGAGACCATCCAGTGACCATCAAACAGAGAATTGTTAGTGTTCTAGCTGTGTCGATGATGTGCCCGTTTGCTTTGTTTTTTATAGCTGAGGATGCTACAGAATCTCAGGTAAACAAAAACAACATTAAAGATTAGTGAAGTTAGCAGATTAACTAAGTTAACAGATTAATAGCTAAAATATGAGATTATTTAAGTTAACAGATCAGCTAAATTAATTAACAGATTATTTAAAGTAAAGTTCTGATTATATATGTTTTTCAGTTACGTTGTCGTTCCCCTAAATTTTAACTGTATGCTACCAAGTCGCAAATTCTGTGCAATATTCTGTTGCGTCCTTTCTTTTGTTTTTCGTATAAACAAAGAGTCTAGCTTTGGAATTGAGTAGGCTCATTGTAAATGCAAGTCAAGCAGTCTTCTAGTAGGTTACAAATGGAATGTGTTCAACTCATTGACACATTCCAAGACCATGGGACTGTGTCTCTTCTTTTCTAGTTCATTCAATCACACACTCTGCAGACGTATCTGAATGTTTGAGTGCAATATTGACGTAGCCGACAATTTCTACCGTGCTTATTTTATAAATTGCTCGTAAGAGCAGAAAATTGTCATCCAGGGATGTCTATTGATGTCCTCATCCCAGGAGTACAAGATTTCTGCTGTCATACTACCGTGCTGGTACGTAATTAAATACGCAACCGAGCAGAAAATTGTAGCGACAAAAAGAAACAGGAACACGTCATCTTTGCACGGTAATGTTTAGTAACGTGCAGACTCGACAAGCCTGCGCGAACCAATAAACTGTCTCTTAAGGCTGTATTGGAATTTAGGAAGTGTAAAAGTATTTGTAATTTGATTTTTCTTTTCCCAGTCTTGTCACTTGTTGGTTATTTTTTTTTATTCCCAGGGTTATTCCATGTGGCAATATCTGGGCTTGAGAAGAGAAGCAATCATACCAGCTGCAGTACTACCACTTTTAGTTACAATGGTAAGTGAGACAGTTGGGGGGGGGGGGGGGAAACAGCACCATTTTTCTTTAATTTGCTCCAAATGTGTTCAATTATGCTGAATACTGTGAAAAATTCTCTATGTACAGTAAGTATGTAGGTTAAATCACGGCATCTTCACTCCGGTTCTCATTTGGTGATACATACATGTACAGCCTCCTGTGGAAGTGTTTACAGATCTTTCGGTGGTCTTAGTTCTGGTCCCTCTAATGCCTGTATGTAAATCACCGATCTTACAGATTAGTTCAGATTCACCTTTCAGAAAACTCTATTTGCAGGCCTGGTCTGTCAGTCTGCTTTTCAAATGTGTAAGTGCTGCTGATGAGTGCTGAATGATTGCCAAGTCAATATAAATACTTAGAAATATCAATTAAAGTCAAGATGGGTCAAAGGTGATACTACTGTAGCTCAAAACCTGAAGTATGTGTGGAAGAAACACCCCCCAAATCTTTCAAGAATACAACCATTAGCATACCCAGCACTAACCCTACAGACCACTCTATATACTATCAAAAATCCCATGCTCCTCCCCTAAATGACATTTCAAAAAATGACTTCTTAAAGCCTTCATCTCATGACAAAATTTTGCATTTGCAAGCACAAATATCCTCATATTTCTCATTAGCTGTGACTTGTGATGGGAATATTTACCCCCCCCCCTGGCCCTTCCCTCCCCTCTCTCCTTCACCTTTGTTGACTGGTGACCATATAGTGTGACTAGCCGGCATTCACTTCCTTTCCTTGTCGTGAGGCAATCTGTGATAGCAACAAAACCTTAAAAGACTAAAAATTGTAAAGCATGACTTTAAAGCCTATCTGTTGCCTATTACAATACAGTGCATTGATTGCCTACATTAAGAGGAGGCCTAAGCTGACAACCGAGTTTTGCACAAACAATTTAAATTACTAAGTTTCAATTGTCTTAGTCCTCACCTTTTCTTTCATTCAGTCAGATTCTCTCCTCAGCAGTAAAAAATCCACAAAAAGAATCATCAGTGTTGACCCCAGACTAGATTATTTATTTAAAGTTGCTTACACTTTACAAATATGCTTTATTCTGACAAAACTGGAGAGTCTTGAATTATAAAACAACTTTTACATCTAAGAAAAGGGAAAATGCTTTGTTGAAGACAGCAAAATGCTTTTGAAGGTGGAACATTAGTAAAATACCTTTTGACTTTCTAGCATAAATTTGGGGTCAATCCTTGTGACTTTTAAATGACATTCTTGTCAGATAAGGGTTGGGGAATTGTCAGAGTCATAAAGTTTTTTTTTTTTTGCTCTGTGTAAATATTTTAGCCCGTCTCCTTGGAAAGAGACTGAGTTCTCAGTAAACAATTATGTTAAAAGCTTCAAAATAGGTTATGAAGAATGAAAGGGGGAAAAAAAATTAAGTGGTTTAACCTTCTCAATGTTAATGATCTTTATGAAATAATCAGAGATCTTTATGAAATAATTTAGTACCTCGTAATCATCTTAGAGCAGATAGCAACTTAAGCCAATTATCAGCTTGAAGAGCCTGAGAAGATTACCAGTTCAAAGGAAACTTGAACTCCCTGCAGAAGTCGCTCTTAAACTGGTCACACGGGGAAACTAATGATTCTTTTATTGCACGTGTAGTTTATATCCCTGAAAGCTGAGCGTAAATCATCTCTGGCGCATTTATACGACAGGAATTAACATAGCTGTGGACTTTTTACAACATCCGCTTGGTGCCGGCCGATAAAGCAGTATCTTACATTTGATCCATGTTAGCTGTCAGTCTCGTCTGAGAAGTAAAGATCGGATTAACAGTTTACAATAACGTGAACAGACTTTGTAAACTTCACTACGCCAAGGCTCATCCTCCCCAATCGTCGTCATTCTTCCCAGCCGAAAATACCCAGACTTTTTGTCTTGCAATGTGTCTGCAAGTAGCAACATGGCAGACAAGAGACTTCCTCCTCAAGAGAAATGGAGTAGTTTGAAATATTGGAGGGACCTTCCAAGGTGGCAAGCTTCATACCCAGTGGGGTGATAGATATCTTTTCTAGCTTGGGAATGTCGTGAACAATTTATCATCTTTTTACACTCGGAGTAACATTAACACTAGACTATGTCAGTATGATGTGACAACCAATAAACTTAGAAAAACACTTACTGATAGCTTCTATTGCCCTCAGTATCAGACACTCATAAATTATTTGTATTCTCCAAGAAAATTTCCCTCCTCGCCCCCCAACCCCCTTTCACAAAAAAAACTGATATAACTGAGCATAACATTACACACAAATTGTACAAAGATGTATTTTCTCCTCCCTCTGCCCCTTTCACTTGTTCCCAGAATTTAAGTAGGTACCTCCAACTTTGTTGAGCCCTTCAGATGTTAAGGCGTTATCTTCTTGAAATGCCTTTGGGAGCGTCAGTCTGAGGTACAGTAGGCATATATGTTAAGAAGTCTAATGTTTGAAGCAAAAAGAATCTTCACTTGTGTCTGCCACTACAAGGTAACACTGTGTCTGCCACTACAGGATAACACTGTCAGCCACTTTGATAACTGTGTCTGCCACAACAAGATAACACTGTCTGCCATTATGATAACACAGTGTCTGCCAATACATGATGACCCTGTCTGCCACCACATGGTTACACTGCCTGCCACTGTGACAAAAATGTGTCTGCCACCACATGATAACACTGCCACTGCCATAGGGTGTCTGCCACTACATGACAACACTGTCTGCCACTAAATGATAACACTGCCTGCCACAATGATAGCAATGTGCCTGCCATTATGATAACATTATGTCTGCCAATACATGATAGCACTGCCTGCCAATACATGATAACACTGTCTGCCACTATGATAACACTCTTCCACTACATGATAAACACTGTATCTGCCACTACATGATAAACACTGTATCTACCACTACGTGATAATGTGTCTGCCACTACATGATAACAATGTGTCTGCCACTACATGATAAACACTGTATCTGCCACTACATGATAAACACTGTATCTACCACTACGTGATAACAATGTGTCTGCCACTACATGATAACAATGTGTCTGCCACTACATGATAACAACGTGTCTGCCACTACATGATAACAATGTGTCTGCCACTACATGATAACAATGTGTCTGCCACTGATCATGATAACAATGTCTGCTACTATGATAACAATGTGTCTTTCAATAGATGGTAACACTATCTGCCATGACATGATAACAATGTGTCTGTCGATACATGATAACAATGTCTGCCACTATGATAACACTGGATATATTTTTCATTAGGTTATGAAATAGGTTACAAAGGTTGTTTCTTGCTGTTTATATTTCTTCACCCTTTGTGATCGTTTTAAGGTACAAAGAATTAGCAACCCACTTGTTATATGCTGCTGAAAATGTCAATGAGGGATTCTGTACGTGTTCACGGTGTTCATTTTTCTAATAAAGGTATGACTATAATGATACCTACAGTATAGGTCACCTTTACTAATAAATTAAAAAAGAATTCTATCAGTCTTATCCTATGAATTCACCCAATTGGAAAATTATGATTCTATCCCCCCCCCCCCTACTTGTACTTTACATTTCACTTAACACACTTACAGTCACTTAACTGACTACAGTTTCAATCCAGCTATTTCAATGCACTAGGGAATTTTGTTTCTACAAACTCGTTAGCCAATGATGAATTTCAAATTGGTGTTCACTCCTTTGCAAGTGTTGTATTCTTTGCACTCTACGATAATATCAATTAGATTCATTCACTCTCTGCTGACCCACACTTAATTAACTGGTTCGAACGTCTCTGTTGACCTAATATTTTTAAAGCGAAGTACAATCTAGTTTCAAAGGAATCAAAGTGGTACATATATATTCTTCTATGATTATTGAGTGAATGTTGCCATGGATGTAAGAAACACAATCCTGAGGTGACCATGCAAATAAACAATCTCCTTCAATATAAATGTAATGAAAGTCAGGTTTGTAACTGTATAAACTCTTGTTTGTTATTACTATAAATTTAAGAATGCTGTTAAACCTCTTCTAAACATCGCTTGAGGCAGGGAAAACGTTGCTTTGAGTACAGAAAGATGTTGTTGTGAGTATGAAAGGGAATCATTAGATTTAAAAAAATGCAAAAATATACAAAAACAACAACAACATTGTGTTGGAGTAAGATTTAAAAATGTGTTGCTTTTAGGGTTGAGGGAGTTAGGGGATGGGGGGTTGGGGGGAGGTGGGATGATACACAGACTTGTCAAACTATACACTACTTATTGTCATTCTGTATATTAAACATGGGACTTACAAACCTCTTTCCTTCCATTTTTATTCACTCTGTTTTGTTCAGATTTTTGTCCTTATTTATTGTTTTCTATAGTTGAATACAATTCTCACCTGCATCTGGAGAGTAAATCTGATATATCTGTTTTGGTACATCTGGGAAAATATTACCATAACGTTGTCTTATCTTACCATAACTATTAATAGAAGCCTAGTAATGGCATTGTAACCCGAGTTCATTTCTCGAGGCTTTCACTTTTAGGAAACGTGGAAGTTGCAATATTCATTCGGTACAGAGTTATATATGTATGATATGTCATCATATATCATATCCGTTTGACAGTTTAACTAGAAATTAAAATGGAGAGAAAGCCAAGCTTTTGAAAACCATTAGCTACAAAGGATAGCATACAGCACATACTAAGTCTGTACATACATTTCATGGAGAAACGTATGGTTTATCAAATTTAAGTGACAGGTAAACAAGCAAAGAAACATATCTAGAGGTTTGGAACAAAATTTTGAGACGGAGTCAATTTTTCATGTAGCGGAGTGGAATATATTCTTGCCCTTTCTTTTCTCGTTATGATATGCCATCAGTTTATCACTGAAAAGAAACTATATTTACGAAGCAGAAATATATGCGCAATGTTTAATACATAATGGACATGCTCGCGATGTGTCTCAGGCTACTGTAGATCTACTCTCACGACTTTGTCAACCTTGTCATTCAGTGACAATCACTTCACTCAATAGATGTTTGCATTGACATTGATGAGTGTAATTTCCATTATTTTCCATCTCTAATTATCTTCGTCTTGACGCTGTAATGATTACAGCCAGGGAGCAGAGCAAAGAAAAGTACTCACAGTTTTTATTGAACTTAAACAAAAGATGCTTCCTTTCTATAGACTGAAAGGCCTATTGTTCCCCATTCATGACTCTCTCCCATTATTGAAAGATTATTACCAAGTTGCTTCTCTCAATAATCTTGGAAAAAAATTTGTGATGGTAATATCAGTTTCCATGGAAACTAAAGATTTCATTCATTGTGTGTGTGTACAGTATGTATATGAGAAGTGACTTAATGATGTTATGTAAAGCTATCGTATGCAAGTTCACAACAGTGTGGATGTTGCATCACAGTTAGAAAGATGTAAATATATTGTGCGACAGTTAGAAAAATGTAAATGTATTGTGCGACAGTTAGAATATTTAGTTATTATCCTTAGTGTTTTGTGTCATCTAATTCACTTATTTCCTTGTGTATGTGATGGTTTGTCCGGGAATAATTATTAGTGTTCAAAGTTTTTGTAGTCAGTTTTAACCTTGGCTCTGAATTTTTTTTTGGCTATAAAATACATTTTCCTGTGTAAAAAACATACATCTTTGGACTTGTGTAGCAATATGACCATTTTGCATCGCATTTTGCAATGCGATACCGGACTTATTATTCCCAGAGGGAGAGGGGGGGGTTTGTTTTCCAGTATTTAATATATATACCTGATGTTATCTATTCTTTTAGCTAACAAAATTGCCTGACAAAATTGCTTGGTCCATTCCAGCAGAGGATGAAGTAAGATTATGCAACTCTATAGAAACTGGTATGACAATATATAGTGTTTATCAGTCTACAACTTGTATAGCTGCAACACAATGAAACTGTTAAAGTGTTTATATTAAAAGATAGGGAGTCTCCAGGGTTACGAACAAATGAATGAAGTCCTCAGCGTTAGAAGCAATTGAGTCTGCAGTCTTAGAAATGTCACAGGTTCATCAGTTTTAACTGAAACAAACTATTTGGGCTTGAATACATCAAACATTTAATCAACTGTTTTCATATAAATATGAAACTCTGAAACGGGTGTCAGAATTTTCAACTCTGAAAAATGACTAACTATTAAAACTAAGCTGAAGTTAAATCTAAGAACCAAACTAAGCAATTCTGCTTTCTTGACATGTGTGTGTCTGCTTCCAGGCATATGTGTGTCTGCTTTCCAGGCATGTGTCTGACTGCTTTATTGACATGTTTGTGTCTGCTTTCCTGATGTAGGTGTGTCTGCTTTCCAGGCATGTGTCTGACTGCTTTATTGACATGTGTGTGTCTGCTTCCCTGATGTATGTGTGTCTGATTTCCAGGCATGTGTGTCTGCTTTTGTGATGTGTGTGTCTGCTTTCCTGACATGTGTCTGACTGCTTTATTGACATGTGTTTGTCTGCTTTCCTGATGTATGTGTGTCTGATTTCCTGACATGTGTGTGTCTGCTTCCAGGCATGTGTGTGTCTGATTTGGTGATATATGTGTGTCTGCTTTCCTGACGTATGTGTGTCTGCTTTTAAGGCATATGTGTCTGCTTTCCTGACATGTGTGTCAGCTTCCCGACATATGTGTGTCTGCTTTCCAGGCATACTGTATGTGTGTCTTCTTTCCAGGCATATGTGTGTCTGCTTTCTTAACATATGTGTGTCTGGGGCACTTTACTTGATACCTTGAAAACAACACATGAACTTTCCATTCATAGTTTGAACAATGGAATTTGTTAATGAGACTGTACTGTTTTACTGATTGCTATAACTGCACTTTACCTTTACAGTGAGTGTGGTTGGGTACGATTGATCAACGTTGAGTACTGTACCTTACTGTATCTTGTGGTCACTTCCACTGACTAATCTAAAAGTTTAAGAAAACAATAATGATTCCTATCAGTTTTGCCAATCCTTTTATGAGTATGTTATAGTACAAAGGATGTGAGTGAATTTAATCATAAATCATATTCAGGAAGCTTTGGGGAAAAACGGATATAATCAGCTTCTGCTTTACACACAAAGGTCTACTATCGTTATATGTGAGCAAACATTAGACCGTGTAAATTAAATTCACAATTTGACATAATTTTGTTAACATCCTCTTTCTTTCTGTCCATCTGCTCTGCTAGATTCTATTTCTTGGGCCTCTGTACATGACTTACTTGGATTACTGGAACGAATCAGACACAGGTAAGGGTAATTTAATAACGTAAGGCAGTTAGCTATGTTTACATTCCAACATTCTCAGCCACTCAAACTTGCTGATCAATATGAGCCCTCTATGAATGCAAATCTACACTTGATATCAGAAGCAATAAATTGGTTGTTAGATGTACCTCCTCCTTCCACCCTACACCCCCCCCCCTCCCCATCCCCTCATCATACCTATTATGTTTCCAGGGAGCAAATTAGATTTTCTTTATTCCAATCATTTCACGAATATAATCAGGTACTTATTTGTATATACAATAATGTAACTTTGGTTACAATAATGTACAGGACAAATTAATTCTCAATCTGCAACTTAGTATTATAATTTGAATCGACTAATCACATCAATTAAAAGCAAGATATCATTTTCATGGGACGTATTGCTTTGTTTTTACATCCACTAGCAGTTGTTGGCTCATTATTATCAGGTCGTAGTCGTCATTATTTCGTCATTATCCTACCTCAACTTTTCAATCCCTCTGACATTTAATATCAGCCGTGAAGGGCCTTTTGCTGACTCTCGTCCATAATTTGTAACTTTCTTGTCAAAATTTTGATATCGTAAATGTCAAATCTTTTTGTAGCAAGCAAATATGTTAGGAGAAAAACATAAAGATGAAAATAATGCCAAGTGGAAAAGTGCTGATTTACCATTCATGAACCAAAGATTTAATATATGTCACTTTGGCAATTAAGGGTTGTAAAAGTAGTTTGTCTGTCTGGCCTTACTGGAGATGGATATTAAACATCGCTCTTTCTGCCTTTGAGGGATTCTTGTTTGTTTTCTGCCTCTGAGGGAGTCTTTTTTCTTTCCTTTTCTGTTCCTCACAGAGGCTCTCCCACCAGTAAATTCAAATATTGATTTATTAGTAAGTGGAACTACTGTATTGTCTGAATTACTGGGAAGCTTCATATATATAAATAACCTACTGCTTTTCTTCTGGTGTCTTTTTATGATTTAACCTTGCTCGAGAATTTCTTCAGATCATCAGTGGCAAGGAAGAAGAGCAGAGTTTTCCATACAATGTTAAGCAGTGTTCTTCACTGGAGTCAATTGCTTGCAATCGAGTCAGACTCAAGTCACATATTTCTTGATTTGTGACTTGACTTGACTTGTGATGAAATAACTTTTGACTCGCCTTTTGTCTTTGACTTGACAAAAACTGACTTGTTTACAACACTGCCATTTTGACCATCATAAATAGACCATAAGTAGTAATCCACAAATTGCCACATTTTGCTGAAAGTGATTACAAATGTCCGATTAGGTTTCGTCAATTTTTTTTAAGGGAAACCCCCCTTTGATTGTTTTCACTATAATATTAACCACATGCAGCTGTTAGCAAAGAAGGAAACTTGTTCAACAACAAGACAGCCTTTAAGACAATGAAACCTCTATCATCCAGTGATAGATTTCATTTTGCAAGTTTCTTATCATCTCGTTATAAAAAATGTTTTAATGGACCACTTGCAGGATTTCTCTTGTTTGTTTAGTGGAGATTGGACAATGTTTTGAGTTTAAATGCAGTAAAGATGTCTTTTAAATCTCTTTGATCCTGCCAGCTATAGGCAATTGACTCATTGTTGAGAGCATTGTGGTCAAGGCAGTGGACTTGTGATCTAAGGCTTGCAGGTTCGAGTCCTGGCCAGATCATTACATTGTGTCCTTGGTATTATCGTATTATCAAGGTAGAAAACTTGTTATAACTTCTACTTTTTAAAACACTGGTAAACTGCCAAACTGAAAGCTATCACAGTGCAGAAGAGAAGATCTCAATATAGCATTTGCTGACGACTTCACTTTTGTGAGAAATATATGTTTGCCTTTAGACGTTTTCGATCCAGTTTTGTTTATATTAAAAGGAAAACATTGGTTTGTTTGTTCCAAATCATTAACATCTGAATTAACACTGCATGTGTTATCCTTCACTTTATCTATAAAGGGACCTTTGTTCTTCTCCCTCTCTCACCTTCTGATCCCTCCATCTCCCTACCTCCCCCCCCCTCACCCCTCCTTCTGCCCATACACTGTTAGGATTCACTTTGTCTGGTCCTACAGTGTAAAGTGTTGCGTTTCTAGTGACAATCCCCTTTGCTTTGTTTGTTTCCTGTAACCGAATTCAACACAATACTACAGTATATCAATGCAATATAATATTTATACATTCCTATGCATATTGTACATTACTGCCTCATATCTTCCTATATGGATTTTTGACATTGAGATTGTTGCCTAGCAACAGAAAACTAGTTTTTCTAGTATAAGCAGCTTGCATTCATTTTGGACATCTTCTGATGAAGATTGCTGCTGTTTAGTTCATGGTGTTAGTTGCTATGAAGAAGATGCTATGTTTAATAGTTGGATGAGTTGGTTGCCGTACTTACTGATGAAGATGACGTGGGTTATGAAATCTTTATATCCATCACGTCACAAATTACCTTGTTATGCAAATTAGCCTAGGGAATAATTGGTGCAAATTCTTCAATATTGTTGACTGATAGCCTTTTATGAATGACAGGATGAGCATAGGCTCTAGTTTTTTTCATAATTTATTAACAAGTAACTATTAAAGTTGTAGCCTATTTTTTTGCTACAGTGGGAACAAAGTTAATAAAGCCCAATACACTTGAAAATGTCCTCTTTGAACCTCTTTGAATCTTTCAGTATTGTTTCATATACAGTATCCTTTCAGTGGTAAAAGATGCAGCAACCAATCCTACATCTCCTTATGGCTTATTATTAGCCTACAGTAATCCATATTAAACCACTGGTCATATGCTTCATTGGTGAAGATATCCCTTTACCCCCACTTGCAAGTAGTATACCCACCCCCCCCCCACCTCTGCCCCCACCATTGTATGAGAAACAAATTCATAAAACCCAGTGGGAAATAATTCATCAGGTGTCTCTAGCTACACAAAAATGACAAAATGTTAACACAAGGTTATTCCCTGTTATGTACAGAACTATATATAAATTATGTAATGGCATACATAATGTAGTATAATCGTTTGGGCATTTCATAACGGAAATGTAATACGGCGTGCTGAGCTATCTTTCCACATGTGAACCTTATTTGTATTACTACTGTACCATCTTAATGTATCTGTTGGAAGTATTTTCTTTACTTTAAATTATTCTTCCATCTGTGCAGTGGACTTATGGTAAATTGCCATTAAAATCATTATAAGTTGAATACAACAGTGGCATTATCTTTGATACTGCCTCCTCATCCTCCTCCTCATCTTTTGACGATAGCTTAATAGCAGTTGTAGTTAAATAAAGGGTACTTATATCCATTCATTAAAATGATGTGAGTCACCAGGAAATTGAGAGAAACTTCGTCAAGACAACCATTTCACGGTAGTGACTAGCAGTTTAACTGTACTAAGTTCATGGAGTCTCAGGTTTCAGCTAGTGGTGTTTCATCACGTTTATTAAAATCACTTGTTAACCTTTTTTGTTTTCAATTTTAAGATAAATTAAAACTGTTGAAAAATCTAGACAATATGTGGCTATCACTGTTTGCATTTCTGGTCCTCAAATGTTGTTGTTGTTATGATATTTGAGTTTGAGTGGAAAAACTTTATCAGAGGCAATTGGAATCAATGATTACTACTGTACTGTCAATTCAAAGGTTTTGCAGGCCTAAAACAAACCTGGAAAGTTGCATCATTTTGTCGTCAAACAAACTTGTAATCAGTGATTGATACAAAGATTGATTTGAGGTGGGAGGCCTTGCCTCCTTCCCCCCCCCCCCCACCAGCCTCAGCCATTTTGGGCCCGCCACTGGTATGTCCTGGGATTAAATATGTGTAATGTTGTGACTTTACTCAAATGTTCTTGTTTTTTGTCCTTTCCTCTTTTCAAAGTTTGTCAGGGTAAAAAGTTCCGTGTGACTCCCAGTACAGTTCATATACTATGGCTAAGAAACTACATAGTGGTAAGTTAAAAAAAATGCTATGAATGCTATTTAATGCAATAACATGTTTATTACAGTGTATCAAATCTACTGTGAAAATTTGTAATATTCATAATTAATAGATGCTCAAGATAGACACAGAATCTTGGTAATTGTTGGTTCTCATTGTAACTATGTGAAGGCAGATGGGAGGGGTGGAGAAAGGCAGAAGGAGGGGGAAGGGAAGATGGGTATGGGGAAGGACAGATGGGAGGAGAAGGACAGGTGGGAGGGGTAGAGAAGGGCAGATGGGAGGGGTAGAGAAGGGCAGATGCGAGGGATGCAGAAGAGCAGATGTGAGGAGAAGGGCTGATGAGGGGTGGAGAATGGCAGATGGTGGAGATGGAGAAGGGTAGGAGGGAGAAGGGCAGATGGGAGGAAAAGGGCTGATGGGAGGGGTGGAGAAGGGTAGATGGGAGGAGGGAGAAGGACAGATGGGTATGGGGAAGGACAAATGGGAGGAGATGGGAAGATAGGTGGGGGGGAAGGGTAGATGGGAGGGGAAAAGACCAATGGGAGGGGGAATGGCAGATGGTAGTGAGAGGGGGAGGGGATGATTACCTTACTGTTTGTTCATAAGTTGATACATCTTCACTGAAATCTCATTTCAGGCACCATTCACTGAAGAATTTGTATTTAGAGCTTGTATGTTGCCTTTGTTGACTCCGTGCCTTGGAACCACCTCCAGTATATTTATTTGTCCTCTCTTCTTTGGTGTAGGTAAGTCTCATCCACTACTGGCTTCCTGTCTGTCCATGTTTATGGGAGAGGATGAAGGGTGGAGGTGGATTTTTTGGAGGGGGAGAAGTAAAAGACATTTTCTATCAAAATAATACATGGCTCGAAATGAGTTTATGTGTTGAAAACTAGATTCACCTTCACCTGTATGTAGTTGATGAACCTGTTTGGGACCAAGTTCGTTCCATTATGAAGGCTGGTCAAATGTACCAAATGAGTCATTCCTCTGTCAAATGTAAATGCGAATAGGATTACTCACCTTTCTCTGCAAAACCGTAGCAGACTTGTTCTATATGATTATTGCTTGTTAAAACTAATGTATTTTCACTTTGTATCTGTTTAACTTGTGTTAATTCTGTAAACTGCACAACAAAATATACTTGATGCATTGTTGGTTTAGTATGCATGCGGTCTTGATTGTGAAATATCCAGGAGGGAAGGGGAGGTGGGATGGGGGAATTTACTTTCATAATTGAGGATGTATCTTATGGTTTTTGTGATTTTTTTTTTCCTCAGCTCATATTCACCATGTTTCAGAAAAACTCAGATTTAGAAAGAGAGGAGATGAATCCATTTGGTTACCTGCAAGTAAGTTCATGAACTGCCTGGTTCTGATTGCTTATCTGCCCAAGTGACATGGGTATATTAGGTTATCTGGCCAAGTCACATGGGTATATTAGGTTATCTGGCCAAGTCACATGGGTATATTAGGTTATCTGGCCAAGTGACATGGGTATATTAGGTTATCTGGCCAAGTCACATGGGCTTATTAGGTTATCTGGCCAAGTGACATGGGTACATTAGGTTATCTGGCCAAGTCACATGGGTATATTAGGTTATCTGGCCAAGTCACATGGGTTTATTAGGTTATCTGTCCAAGTCACATGGGTTTATTAGGTTATCTGTCTGTCCAAGTCACATGGGTTTATTAGGTTATCTGTCCAAGTCACATGGGTTTATTAGGTTATCTGTCCAACTCTGATATTTGATGCTTATTGTTGTTTCTCCTATGGTAACATCCTGTCTTGAATGCTACAAAGTGACAGCTTTATATGTAACTAAAGTAGTTTTAAAAACCTGTGGCTTCTTTGAGTTTCCTTGTTATGTGTTTTCCAGGAAAATAATCGTTTTCGTGACGAATTTCCTGTGTCAAGTGACGTTAGTCCATAGGTAGAAAATCTCTAAAACATAGCTTTGAGTCTGTAAACTCCTTTGTGACTCATGAAGCAAGGTTGGGAATATCAGCAGTGTGCCACCCTTTAATTATAGAACCATGAAACCATAAAGCCTGACAGAGAAGTAATTAAAAGACTGAAGTTTCAGTTAAGTCAGCCGGGTCTTTGTGAAGGGTCTTTCGATCTCGCTGAAGTATGGACCTGTGATCTGGGTCTTTGTGAAGAGTCTTTGGATCTCGCTGAAGTATGGACCTGTGATCTGGGTCTTTGTGAAGGGTCTTTGGATCTAGCTTAAGTATGGACCTGTGATCCGTGTATTTTTGAAGGGTCTGTGGATATTGCTAAAGTATGAACCTGTGATCCAGGCCTGTGTGAAGGGCCTTTGGATCTCGCTGAAGTATGGACCTGTGATCTGGGTCTTTGTGAAGGGTCTTTGGATCTCTTTAAGTATGGACCTGTGATCCGAGTCTTTGTGGAGGGTCTTTGGATCTTGCTAAACTATGGACTTGTTATCAGGGTCTTTGTGAAGGGTCTTTGGATCTCACTTAGTATGGACCTGTGATCCTGGTATTTGCGAAGGGTCTGTGGATATTGCTAAAGTATGGACCTGTGATCTGGGTCTCTCTGAAGGGTCTTTGAATATTGCTAAAGTATGGACCTGTGATCCAGGTCTTTGTGAAGGGTCTCTGGATCTTGCTATGGTATGGACCTGTGATCCTACTGTAGTATGACTCTCCCACTTTGTTTGGCCTTATGGTGACTGGCACCAATGCGACTGGTTGTTTGAAGGTTGCATTGATATAAAGTTACTTCTGTTTGTCTGATTACATCATTTGATTTTTTAACTTGACATTATTATCCTACTTAATTTCCTTCCAGTATTTCAGTTTTTCTACACGTCCATCTTTGGTGCCTATTCAGCGTTTCTCTTCATACGTACTGGTGAGTATTCAGACTCCAGGTAACCTCCACTTTCCTCTAATCTTGCTTTAATAAAGTAACTGGCAGTTCTTCCAAGACTCTTCACACATACCAGTGAGTATTGTTGATTTAGGTAAACCCGCCTGGTCACCAAATTTTGACTAATAAGTTGTCCTCTATTTGGTTCCAAGTATAACAGTAACTGAAATGCCTTTATGTTACGATTTTGACGATTAGATTTGATCCGTACTTTTCCTCAGGTCACCTTATTGGGCCGTTTCTCTCTCACGCATTCTGCAACATAATGGGCTTTCCTGAATTGGAGATGATACCACAGTACCCTCCAAACCAGCGTGCAATAATATGGACCCTCTTGGTATTAGGGCTGGTCATGTGCGTGGCCCTGCTCGCCCCCGTCACCAACCCAGATTACTACGAGAGTCTCTTTTACGTAGATCAACAGCTTGTCAAAGTCTGACGGGCTCACCGTTTCTCTCTGAGGGATAAATTCATTGATGCAATAGATGTGTTTTCATTGGCAGATGTGGGAGTTGGGAATGTGTTGTATCTCTAATACCGCATCGCCATTCTATTTTATTACTAAATGCAAGCAGCAGTTGGCAATGGCCACATTAGTCTCTACTCCTCTGCCAGTATGATCAAATCCAATTGGAAATTTGTTGCTTCGTTAAATAATCAACTCAAGAGTTAGGAAGCCAACCAGTGATTCATTTGTCGGTGGCCATTCTGCGACATGCAGAAAAAACATAGCTTATCTCAGACCACCTCCATTTGCCAAGTGTGTGGAGTGTTACAAGATAGGCATGAGATGCTTTTTTGCTTGTATCCAATCCCCAAAATATTTTATTACGTACCCTGAAATAAACCCTTTACCCTGAAATGTATTTCTTTATAAATTAATATTCGTGCGTACCTGAAAGAGAACTTCAGATTTAATATAGTACATTGAACTTCCGACCATGATATTCGCAGATTTTTTCTGCAACATAAAAAATTACTCTTTAGCATTGTGTTTGTTTTTAGGACAAAATATAACAGTATTTAGGAATGACAGACAAAACAATTGTACTTTAGAATAATCAAAGATGATATTTGTGAAATGTGAAATTATAGCAACAAAATAACAGTATTTAGGAATGACAGACAAAAAATTGTACTCGAGAATGTTCAAAGATGATATTTTGTGAAATGTGAAATTAAAAAAAAAAAATCAAAGATGGCTGGATGTTGGAAGATAATTTAGGCTACAAAAAAAGGTTTTGAGCTGTGGAAAGTAAAGGAATTAAGCTGCTCAATGAAGAGGGAATTGATATTTTTTTGCAAATGGGGTTATGCAGAAGGAAATTGTACTGTTTAATGAATGTATGGTGAATTGAGCATAAAAATAGTAAGGTTTTGTTTGTCACTGAATCACTAAACAAACTTTACTCATATAAAGAGTGAAATGCTTTGGTGATCTTGTAAATATAAATAAATGTGAATTTATAAGACAGATAGAAGGAAAGCTGCATAATTAGTACTTATTAAATATCAAACATAGGTAATAATTAAGAGGACAATTCATGTTTATTGTATGCATATTCATGAGTATTCCTGCCTGTTCTTTATAACTGTTTTTGTTTTGCAAACTTTTTGCGTTCAGTGGAACTCAAGTCTCTTTGGTTTATGTTTTTTGCTTATGATTTATTTTTTTCAGGGTGTATTTTTCTTTTGCAAACCAGTTGTCTGTTTTGTAATTATGTTTCATTAAGGACAAGTTTCTTCAGGTTGTCTGTTGCAAAGTTTTTTGAAAATCAGTTTTGCATCTTATAATATCACAGCTACCTGGATGGTATGAGATATAAAATGACAACCTTAAACTTTATTCATCCAATTTCATATGATCTGGAACTCTCACTCCACAGTAGTAAAATGTACCCACCATGGAGGGTCATGTGATTCATTTAATCCTTTGTCAGTTCAAAAAGATTTGCCTTCCGTAGACACAGAACATTACAATAACAGGTCTTTAAGGCAAAACTGAGAATAATTTCTTAAGTTTGGATGATATTAATATTTGTAAAGTCTCATGAAAAGCTTGATCTGCAATGTACCCTGGCTACTATTGGAACATCCACTTTCAGAGTCCTATAGATTGTATACCAGTGGTCACTGGTATGATGGTACATGCTTTGTTTCATGCAAAAACTTGTAGGCTGTTTCTCATATCTATGTACATTTGTGTACAGTCCTGATAAGCTGCGTGTGTTGCAGCTGCAGTTCGGTTGTTTGAAAGAAAATACTCAAAATGGCAAATATTAAATTGAAAATTGTGGTAAACATTGGAAAAATGTACCAACTAGCATGGCTTGTGGCATGTGGTTGCTTTGAGATCAGAACATTAGTTGTTGCTCACAGCATATTTAAAGTTATTATTGATTGATTGTTGTTATAAATGTTCTTGCAGTTTAGTCAGTTAACTTTCTTAAGTGGGAGATATTGTCTGGGATGGGATGGTTTGGAGAGGGAGATATTGGCTGGGATCGGATGATTGGGAGTGAGGTGTTTCTGACCAGAGGCGAGACTCCTCTGCTGATTCATTTAATATTCATCTGTGAAAGTGTTTCATTTTTAATGATCGAAAGATTAATAAGGCTTTCTTTTAGTTCTGTTGATTTTTTATTAATATTTATGCATTGATTTGTTACCACCACATTTTAGATCTGTTTGTATTTATTTTTCCCCTTTATTTGGGGGGGGGGCAGGAGGGGGTGGGGATGTTGAAGGTATAGAAACCCTTGAATAGAATATGGTTGTTGATGTGTGGTTTAGTTTCATCGTGTAGTGAACGGTTTCATTCGGGTGAACTCATACCTACTTTACTTTAGCAAGTAATTCTATGCATTTATATATTTTTGACCTCATTGAATCTCCTGTAAACTTTGAACTCCTATTCTGTGTGCTAGAAATAGTGCTATCTGGTTTTAAGACGACTAGTTTTAGTTTCGATACTTTTTGGCATTTTCGTCTTTTTAAATTGATTCTAAATTATTGAATTCTGGTAACTTAATTTATTCTCAAAGAGTTGTATGTTAAGTACTGAGTGAGCAGAACATAGTTGGAAGAACATTTTGGTTGTGATTTTGGGTTGTCAAATAACCTAAAGGGAATATATATGTAGGCTGATGTTTCCAATGGATGTACAATATTGTGTATTAGTATGTTATACAACAGTCTGTCAGATATTCACTGGGTTTACAATTCCAAAACTGAAAAGTCATAAATATGCCCTTCATTAATATTAGGAAATACTTTAATGTAGGTACTTGATTATCAGATTCCAGCTGATAAAGTTTGTGATGACTTCCTGTTTGTAATTAAATCAAATCCCCATCCACCCCAATGGGATTGGGTGGTACAAAGGTAATAGACCATTTACATTAAGTATATGATCATCACAGGGGTGGAATGGCCTACCACTGTACCATCTTGGACCCAGTGCATCACTGTGTTCCAAGCCTCACAGGTGCTGCAAAATTGAGGTACAGAAGGTGCCATTTTAACTCTTTTGAAAAGATGTTAGCTTTATTCAGGGCACCAAATGGACCACTTGTTTCAAGGCCCAGCACCGCCAGTGTGGATCATTGAGCTTAAAACTAAAAGGCTCAGTTCCCTCCTGGAGCATTCCTTGTGACTCCTATTGAGGTATAGTGCCACCTGTGTTACCTCCATTTCTAACCATCTGGGTTGTAGGCTAAACTAGAAAAAAGTTGTTAAATTGATGTATTCATAATTGTTTTGTTATTTAGAAGGTTTGTGAGGATCATTGAAGTTCTCTCATTTGGAAAGTTTACATGGTTGCATCATTTGAAAAGTCAAAATGGGACACCAGCCTCATGGATCAGTGTGTAGAGAAATTAAAGGCATCAGTCATGCCTTCAATATGCTAGAAATTCAAAGAATGGTCATTCATGTATAAATTTCAACGAGCATTTGACAGTTGCTTTCAAAAATGTTTTCGTCACCAGGATTATTTATTGTCCTATTAAACTCTTAGTGGTTTGGAACAATTAAGAGGGTCAGTACCATGACGTATGTATGTTTGAAAAATCTTAGCAGTTTTTAGGAAACTCTTTAGGACATTTTAGCATTAGGACATGTTGAAGAAAAAAATTGTTTTTCTACCCAGAAATCCTATTATGAGATTGATTTCCATGGTTTTGGTATTACTAGCAACAGTTTGCTGTAGGAGAATGTTTTTTTTGTTGTTGATCATTTATGCTTTCACATCCAACTCTGTAAACATTTTCAATAATTCATAGTAGGAAGAAGTTAACCACTCAACCATTGTCATCAGTGATCCTTCTCATAGTGATTTTGTGAGATGAGTGTAGGTTAACCGGTTAGTTAGTAACAATATAAGTTATACTAATTCTTAATATCCACTATTCCTTTCTACAGAATAGGCATGGCATTGTATAGAATCCAACAATGATGCCCCCTGCCCTTCCACCAAACCCCCCTCAAGTTGTAGAAATAATTTTGACTGCTCACCAAGTCTTTGCCCTCGTCAGCATGCCTTACATATACAAAGGCAGCTATGCCATTGAAGCTGATTCTTAAAAGTAGATTTGTTTCGGAAGCTTCCTAGGGCATTGTTTAGCATTAACAACAAATTGCTTTCTTTGATATACATCTTGTTACATTTTGAAAAGCAAAACTGTGGATGCTTTTAGTGAACTATAAGTGCTGTAAAATATTTCTTTTTACTTTCTTATTGAACCAGTGTCTATTTTTAGAGGTGGAGTGACTTTTCAAATTGTCAATTTCTTTTAATTTCCACAAATGAAATGAGAGAGCTTCTAATATTTATTGCTGATACATTACAAATAGCTGTCATTTTAAATCAAGAACAAATTGGATTCTAATTATGTCAGTCTTCTTTGGGCTTGCAATTTAGTGGTGCCAGGAAAATATGAGATAAAGCTTAATATACTGAAGGAAAACAAAGACTTAAAATTTTTTTTTTAGCCCGATGACATAATTGTCCCGGGATCTGACCTAACTTCCAGTGCCTCGGACCGAATCTAATAGAGCCATAATTTACTCATAATTTAGCAACGTTTGAGTGATATCAAAAAACAATAATTCTAGGAATGTTAGTTTGAGCAGCTGTAATCATATTTGGGTCACTTCTTGCAATATTTGGACAGATGGCTGCAACTCAGTGGCATCAAAGTTGCCAAAATGATGCCATTGTCAATATACTACATCAGTCATTAAATTAAAGCACCAATGTGTAGGTGTGTGGTGTTGTCGATAGATGGCGCAAGTCCAGAATGTGTAATGCCACATTATTTAAAGTTCTCAGATTTACATCCCATGATTTTGGAACATTTCGACTGTTCCAAATAATTCTCTTTCAATGATTTTTATTTAAACCTGTAATATATATTGATGAAGACATTTTGTCACCATTGTGTACATTTTTTTTTTTCTCACACATTACAGTAATTTGTGTTATATGTAAAGTGCCTTTTGTATGGAAAACATTTGTATGCTCTTACCAGGAATCATGAATTAACTTGATAGCAAAACAGACATTCATCGAAATGACATCTCAGGAATGTCACTAAAGAATTGATTTTCAAAGTTGATTTTTCTCTTTGTTCACTGTGAAATAATATAAATAGGTGATGTATTGAAAAGTAATAAACTTGTCAGAAATTTTAATATTTTTAATGGTAGCCAGATTTTGTTGCAGTCTGTTTCATTCTTTGTATTCACTTGCATTTGAATTCACTTGTTGTGCATACTTAACAAGAGTTGACGCCATATACATACCTGTGAGCCATAAGAAGAATGCTAGGAGCCCATCGTCCTTGACTTACAGTGATCTTGTTATATTCTCGGCTTTTCTAAACTCATCTCCAACTAGCTTTTCAGTTCTGCAGGATATCTTTGATAAAATTCTTACTGAAGGAAGTGGAAATGTTAAACATTGAACACAATTTGTACATTATAATCTAGCTCCTTGCTCAACGAAAAGCACGCAAATGAAAACACTTGTGTTCCATGTGACTCATGTAGCACTGTTAACTGTCAGGAACTGTTAATTATAACAGTTACATTAATGTTAACATAACATTAAAATAATATACACTCATTTACCAGTGTTTCAATCTCTTTCTTACTCTAAAAAGACTGCATGTAACCCCCCCCCCCCCCCTTCCAACCAGTCCCCATCATTTATGTTATTTTTCTCAATAGACATAAAATGTAGGTTCACTATGGTTGCATTTTTACAATAAATATAATTTCAATGTATATATACAAAGAGAAAGGAAGTAGTCTAAAACACCTTAATAAGCTTAAAGAGTAGACCCACTCCCCAAAAAGTAAGAAAAAAAATAAAATCAATGGATTAATACACACTTTACTTTTCTTAGCATGGAAGGCTTTATAGTATCAAAGCAAGCAGATTTATTCGGTTTCAAGCTAGACATAGCAATTATATACTTCACTTTCATTTGTTGGAGAATGGAGACGTAAAAATGGGTCAAAGGATTAGCGTACTTCAGATAGTGATCAGCAGTTGTACTGTGTGAATATTGGCAGCAAGAGAAGGATCAATGTTTACGAGAGAAATCGTTGAATGCATGTTTTGAATTATTGCCAAATTTCAATGTATCAAGAATAGCAGACTTATTTTTTGTTTGTTCAGTATACCATTGGTAATTGACCAAGTATTTTTGATATCATTCTTGAAGTTATTGAACTTATCAAAAAAATACTGCTTAATAGAAATATGAAGAGCATGATTCAAATTTTGCGATAAGCACGAAACTTATCAGAATTATTGTTTGTAGGACTTCTTAAGAAAGATTGATAAAACCGAGTTTGTACATTTAATCGACTGTAAGATACCATTCGTTATCCACGGTTGACGCTTCTTACGACGTTTTGAAGTACTGATGTATATATCAATGGAAAACACTCGTAAATCTTTTGAAAAACTGAAGTGCATTTATCATAAGCGTAATTCACATCACTAACTGAATATATAAAATTCCAGTTAGGAGTTAATGAAATGATCAATATTTTCAGTGGTGAGGAAGGTACTTTTGAGTGGGGGGGCTGAAGACTGATGGCCGGCCTGGGGGAGGGGTCTAAGGGGAGGGGGTGTCCCCCTCCCCTTTGGAATTTTTTGCATTTCCAGGTAGCCTCAGATACAATTTGGTGCAATATAGCACACTTCAACACCCACTCCAATTTGTAAACTTAATTTTGTATTTTCACCAGGCCTTAGATGCAATTTGGTGCTCCAAATGAGATTTTTTTTCTCATTTGGAAATGAAAAAGGGGTTTTCTGACTTGCGAAGCGGGGGGGGCGAAATGATACTTCCGCCCCTCCACATTTTTCACTGGGGGGGCTGGCGCCCCCCCAGCCCCCCCGGTTCCTACGCCCTTGAATATTTTTAATAGAATAACGTCTAGTATCACAACCGTTGTCATCTTTTCTTTGTCAAGAGAAGTTCTCAAGAAAATAAGGAAGTGGTTACATCTGTAACTAATAAACCAGAAGTGTAATTATACTAGCAGGTTTACTGTTTGTAAATATATTGCCAATTCAAGAGGCAGAACTTCCACTATTCGAGTAGGCCGACTTAGTAATTGTGGAAGAAGTTGTTGGGAAATACAGTTTTCATAAAATCAGATGGTCGACTCTTGAGTATAGGTCTATATTAAATTCACCTATATATAACCCTTGTTTTCACAAGAAATTTGATTCAATATATATAACACGTATATAGTCATTGAAAGAAGAAACTGAAACATTATGCAGGTCTGTAAACAACACAGAAAATGCTGAATGCAATTCTATAAAAGAAATACTTTCGTCCTCTAAGTTGAAGGACTGCTGGCGCCCTTTTCAGCTCTTTACCACTTTTTACTTATTCGCGATTATTGACTTTTTTATTGCGCTCTCATCTACCTACCCAGATAACATCATGCTAGCGGTCCACCGGCGGCCCGCCAGCTGCACCACTGGCGGTCCACCGGCGGGGAAAGCCGGCGGAACGCCAGAGATTTGGCCGGCTTTAATCCGGCGGTCCGCCGGCGACTACGCCAGAAGACCGCCGGAGAAACGCCAGCGTACCGCCGGTGTACCGCCAGTGTTTCACAAGCAGACCGCCGAAGAAACGCCAGCGTACCGCCGGTGTACCGCCAGTGTTCCACCAGTAGACCGCCAGAGAGACGCCAGCGTACCGCCGAAGAAACGCCAGCGTTCCGCCGGTGTACCGCCAGTGTTCCACCGGCAGACCGCCGAAGAAACTCCAGCGTACCGCCGGTGTTCCACCAGTAGACCGCCAAAGAAACGCCAGCGTACCGCTGGTGTACCGTCAGTGTTCCACCAGCAGACCGCCGAAGAAACGCCAGTTTTCCGCCGGTGTACTACCAGCAGACCGCCGGAGAAACGCAAGCTTACCACCGGAGTACCGCTGAATTTCTGTCAGAGAGAGCCACTGGCTATCCACTATCTAATATCCAGTGTTCTGGCGACCTGCTAGCCCAAATCTGGTATTTCGCCAGCAACCCGCTAGGCAGAGATCTTCACATGAATTGCTAACCATATCTGTGTTCCGGTAGAAAACTGTCCGTCAAATATCTGGTTTTGTCCCAGCACATTGTCAAGGGAATGCTAGCAAGAGTGCCAGCTTGTTTGGGGTGTACTACTAGAACAGAGCTATTGGTCTACCTGCAGATTTTACTGAATTACACATGCGGTTACATATGAAGAAATAATGACTAACACAGTGAAATTAGTTGCTATCATTTTATTACGCCTATAAATTACAAAGCGAGAAAATGAGTTCCAGCGTTAAATATTGCAACAGCACTAAAGAAATTCACTCGTCAACTGTTTGTGGTGAAGTTTGAGATTTTCGCCCTCCCTCACAATCTGATGCATCCTTCAGAAATCTAACTACCGCCGCCTGAATATCAGATGAAGTCGATTGTGCAGTTCCTCCGTACAGCTTCTGTTAATACAAAACACATTACACAAAACATTACATAAAAGATTGCATTCTACACAAGCAATAAAATGAAGCCAATAATGGGTTACCCGATACTCATAGCTAGGACAGTTACTACTGTTCATGTTCCACAACCATGCATCAGTTACTACTGTAACTGCTCGTAACACAGTAACATGTGTTACAGGTGGCAAGTTTTTTGTAAATGCAAATTTAAAAAAAAAAAAAAATTAATTATAAAATTTAATATACTACATTTTTTTTTTTTTTAATTACTGCAAATTTTCACCTGTCTGACTCTTAGTTCAACGTGTCACAGCTTTTTGATAATTACTGTGCCAACTGTAACACTAGCTATGAGTATCGGCTGGGGTCTCACATTATGATCACAATTGGTTAAACTACATTATTCACATTTTCACACATTTACCATTTTTTCAGTGATATACAAAATATTTCCTTTGCATTTGACAGTCACCTTCTTTCAT
Source organism: Apostichopus japonicus (assembly GCF_037975245.1). Lineage (NCBI taxonomy): Eukaryota > Metazoa > Echinodermata > Holothuroidea > Aspidochirotida > Stichopodidae > Apostichopus > Apostichopus japonicus. The sequence goes on from NC_092568.1 coordinate 5,505,275, forward strand.
TTTATACTGAACACATGCATTACTGTTGCAAATCCAGGTCCCATCAATTGGGAAAGAAAGTGACAATGGACTGGTCAATAAAATCATATGGTGAATTAACTTTAAAATCAATGCTGAATGCTGCTTTTCAACTGCATCTGAAACAACACATCTTACATCAAAATATATTTGTAGTAACTTATTTAAATGACCAGAATTCAATGTATATTAAAGCAAGAATTCTCGTTGATGGGGTTTTGCATTGAAAAGCTGGCCGATCCATGAGTCAAATGCACAATCCCCTCCCCACAACTCAAGGTTCTCTTCACTGCTGCTGAAAACAAAAATGACACATATAAACTCACTTTCAATTATGTATTTCATACATGCAGCTTCGAAAAGGCTGTTTTCCCAGTGGTACATGTCCAGTTCAGTGTGGTAGCAACTGCATTTGCCAATAAATCACCCATGATTCTTTTAACGCACTCCTTCAACGTGTTGCCACCAAGAATTGATAGTCTTCTCTTCTTGAAACAACAAAAAGAAAGAAAAGTTAATCAGAAACCATTCAATAATTATTATACAAACAGAAATATTCAAGTAATTCTATTTCATCCAAACTTTGGCATCTTTTGCTAATTTCTTATCAATATTTAAAGAGGAACTAGCAATGCAGTGCTGCAATGTTCCTTTCTGGGTCCAGTCAAAAACAAGATTGATTTAACAGCCCACTTTTGTAGAATGCACCGCAATGTAAAATCATTTCTGGCCAAACTCTTGTTACCTAAATGCTTTCATATCTGTTACTACCTTAGAGTTTTAATTTTCTCCCAGGAAAAGGAAATTAGCCCCTCAGGAAATATTTTATTTTGTACAGACCACTGACACAATAAAACCTGACTTGGCTTCAAATTTATAATGATAAACTAACATTACACTCTGGAAAACTGTTTTCTGATTACTTTCCTTACACTTTTAAACTGACTTACCAAATATCTTTCCAAAGCCTTGTTTGTTTCAATAGAGTCATCCAGGTTATTAAATTCCTCCAAAGATCCCACAGGAATAGTAACGCGCTGGCTTCTAACTTAGTTCCTGAAATCCTGATCTGGAAAAATTGATAAATTGTGATTTAATCTGCTGACTCCATCTTCCTCAAAAAACAACAACAGCAGCATACTTTGGTGTTTCCATACTTCAAATTAAAGTTAACAGTAAATAAGTTCACAACAACATATTGTGCAGGAGAGGAATGGCTATCTGTGGCTCCTTTATATACTTATAATCCTTTCACTCTTAACTTCAACTGTGTCATCATGCAGCTCAAAGTTGTTATCATTATTGCATGTTTCTTGTAAAACAGTGTTGACATGCCCATCAACCTCATTTTGTATTTTCCTTGTTTAGTTCGCCAGGGATTTCACATGAGTCATTTTTTCCCTGTTAATCTACTGCAAAAAAAGAACCAAAAACAATAATCTAGAGCTCTTCATTCTGTATCCATTACTTACAATGGGCATTAACCCTTGGATTATTATTTTTTTTTGGGGGGGGGGGGAGAACTATTATATAAGGTCAAATTTACATCATCAAATACAGACAAATCATGTTATTCGTTACTCTGTCTGCAGAGCTTTTTAAACAGAAAAACATACCCTCCTGCTTGCCGAAAGTTGTATCTACTTTCATTGCCATTTAATTCATCTGGGAATACAATAGAGGGGCAAATTGAACCTAAACTACCTCCACTAACTATGCTTTCAATGATTTATTGCCAAGGAATTTAAACAGTTCTCCCCGCAGCACTTTAAACTTTGAACCCTTTAGAGTAACTTTCCATAGAGTTAAATAGTGGCACGCAGTACAGACATAGCACAGAGGCAGTTCAGCTATTGGGCAAATATACTTTACTTTAACTGAGGATCACTTCAATGTAGGCAGTTATTTTCTTGGAAATCATGTGCAGAATGATTCATTAGAAACTGAGCACATGGAATAGACCCAATGCAAATATTTCAAATTGACAGTAGCTAACACAAAAAAGCAACAAAAAGAGATAAGGCAGCCACAATTTTTTTAGAAGCCTAGAGGCTAGATATGAAATATTTTTCATTATCGTGTTGGTTGGTATCACCAAGAGCGTAGGAACCGGGGGGAATGGGGGCGCCAGCCCCCAAGTGAAAACTGTGGAGGGGCGGAAGTATCATTCCGCCCTCCCCCCCCCCCTGGCTTCGCAAGTCAGAAAACCCCTTTTTCATTCCCAAATGAGAAAAAAATCTCACTTGGAGCACCAAATTGCATCTAAGGCCAGGTGAAAATACAAAATTAAGTTTACAAAATTGAGTGGGTGTTGAAGTGTGCCATATTGCACCCTCCCCCCAGGCCGGCCATCAGTCTCTTAAGCCCCCCACTCAAAAGTACCTTCCTATGCTACTGGGTATCACTATACTCCACATGAGTACTCATAAACTATGATGACGATGACCTATTGTTCTCCAAAATGCTTAATATGTCACAAAAACTTTGAAGCCTAAGCACTAAACATGAAATCCAAAAAGATTTAGGCTAACCACCAACCCATTCCTGATATTTAAAAACAACCATACTTATATTATTATTAATAAGGTTTTAACATTGAGTCTTTACCTTCTTAACTAGCCTAGGCCTAGCTATAAACAAATAAAACAGCACATTATTGCTTAAAAGTTATGGATGACCATGATTTTTCAATACTGTAACATACCAAATGATTTAAAACTAGGCCTAGGCCCCTAGTACTAGTGTACTACCACTACTAGTAGTAACTAGTAGTAGTACTGTACTACTAGTAGAGTAATATATATTTCAGAATATGATATTTAAAATTAGGAGGAAGCCTTCCATAGTCATCTAGTAATATTTACAGTATTAACCTTCTGCAGATAACAGTTTTCTTCTAATACAGTCAGCAAACAAATGTTTCGGCATAACATTGCATAACCTAGCTATTATACAAACAACGGTCATTAGTTTACCTTTATGTGTGATCGTTATTGCTCAGCCTAACACAATTAACACCTACAAATGTAGGCTAGGTGTAATTCATACACCGCGAAAGGCTTCTCATTAAGCGATACATTGTAGCCTAACGCTAGATTACGTCTAAGTTTATTTAAAAAATAGTCACTTCAAATACTTGCGAAATCAAATGTACAACTGTCAACCCTTAGTAAGAAAAAATAGGTACATACCTCTTAAGCAAATTTGTATCTGCAGACTGCAAGTACTTTCAAAACAATTGATCAGGATATCCAACATCGAAAGAGTTGTAACGGATTACGAAAGCGACCGCTTTTCAAACTAGCTGCTATATCTGAGGACACTGAGCATTGCGGTTTAGCGATTGGATGCCAGTTATACTAGGCTCGTTCGATCAGTGAAAAATGTTTTCTGAACTGTTTTCTCTCAACTACGCTAAATTGTTGATTAATAAATACTTCTTGGGATAGTTGAAATTTATTAAGGTATTTGAATATCGCTTATAACGTTATTGCTAATATTTATTTCAGAATTTGAATTTGTTGAAAATATTATTTTGTAAGTGTTCCTGTGGTTAAGGGTATTACCCGTCCATTTTGCCCAAATGCTTGCCAAGATTTCTTCATGTGGTATCCGTCAGACTCGTTCGATCAGTATTTTTTTCCCCTTCAAATATTATGTAGTGTATGATAATACATATAACATTGGATGGTAAGCAAAATTTAACTACTTTGAGTTAGCTCAATCTTTAATTACCCTATATAGTTATTGGCGAATATAGGTTTTAGGAAAATATTATTCTGTTAATTGTGCCAGTTTGGTAAGGTAACTTCCCGCCAATTCTGCACAAAAGCTATCCAATATTTCCTCCGGCGGTACTCCGGCGGTAATGCTGTCGACATTCCGCTGGACTTACAAGCCAGCTGTAATATCTATCGGTCCGTTAGCGGACCACCAGCCGTTGCCTAATAACGTATAAGCCCATGCAGTCGCACCTAAACCTGGCCTATAATACTACACAAAATCCAAGTATTCTTAATTTTTCTCTCCACAGGAACAAATATATACAAAAAGCACGGGTAAATTAGTTTAATAGAAACTCATCTTTAACTAAACTTTCACATAGAGACTTAATATTTTGGACAGACCCGATGGCCAATGTGTATGTGAACTTGTGTAAATTGCTGAGTGACTTTCATAACATAATATTTGCGGGAAATTTTCTACGGCGTTACGCTGTCGGTCTGCTGTTGGAATTCTGCTAGGTTTTTCCAAGCAACAATGTCTATCGGTCCGTTGGCGGACCCCCAGCGTGAAACCACCGGCTCGTTTACGACGTTGATACGCTGTTGGTCCGCTGTCGGCAATACACTGGGTTTTTTCCAAGCAGCAATGTCTATCGGTCCGTTGGTGGACCTCCAGCGTGTAACCGCCGGCTTTTTAACGACGTCGATACGCTGTTGGTCCGCTGTCGGCAATACGCTGGGTTTTTCCAAGCAGCAATGTCTATCGGTCCGTTGGCGGACCTCCAGCGTGTAACCGCCGGCTTTTTTACGACGTCGATACGCTGTTGGTCCGCTGTCGGCAATACGCTGGGTTTTTCCAAGCAGCAATGTCTATCGGTCCGTTGGCGGACCTCCAGCGTTTTACCGCCAGCGTTTTTACGCCAGCGGACCGCCAGTGTGATGCGTACTGGGTATTGACATTTGTCACATTTTGTTGATGTAATTTGGCGATGACACCTATTTATTCTTCGTTTATCTGCAAATTAGCCAGGCCCGGAAAGGGTCATTTCCGGCGATCTAGGGAGCACCTTTACTCAAAAAAATTCTGTCCGCTACGCGCCAACCTGTGGTGGCGCTCCGCTTAGATAGTGTCGAAAGCGCCCCTACAGACCATTCTCGCCCCTCCTGACCAATACCCCTAGCTCCGCCACTGGCTGAGAGGGGTTTTTTTTCGAATAAAAAGATATGTTCCGCTCCCTGTCCTATTATCTCTATGATTCCCTGAAAGTTTGTAATACTCGAGTTGTACTATTTAAGGGGGCCATTTGGTCGCCAAACCATGTTTCGCAGAAGACGACGATGGAGAGTTCATGGTTGGAAAGAAAGAAAATCAGAAATAGAATTAAAGTAAGTTGTTGAAACTCTGACTGTTGAGGTGAACATTTCAGATCACAATGCAAAGATTGAAGAAAATATCATGATGTTACGTATTTCGTTACATGTGTTACATGAAATATGAGACACTACTTATGAAGATAAACGCAACAGTTGCATCAGCTCAGTATTGCGTAAGCGCAGTCTCAACGGGATCGTACTTTGGATCGTACACATCACGTAACTTCACATCACGTGAATAATCTCGAAAAGAACGGTTGTTGTGAAAATGTATAACATGTTAAGACGAGAAAAAAAAGTTCATCATTTTGTTGGAAACAAATTGTGCAAAGTTTTTGTGAGTGCGCGCCAACGTGAGCTGAATTGTTGTACTTTGTCCAAATTTCTGTAATAGGGAATTACATCAAGCTCTTCTGTCATCATGTTATTACCATTTGGCGTTCCATACAATTATCCTGGATTGCTGTCATGTGTACCTTGCAAAAGTCCTAATCACATACAACAACACAATGCCCTGAGGCTGCGGATTACATAGGTTAGGCTAGTAATCAATATGAAGCGTTGTAACGGTCTACCAGTATGTTTACCTAACGATAGTACGTCATATGAATAGCGGTTAATTTGAATGATTCAACAAGCCTAAGTGTACACACTATACGGTGGCTCTAACAACTCCACATTTACTGTAGGCCTATGTACTAATATATAATCGACGGAGTGTAGTTATTGCTATGCAAACACAACGACATGCTGTGCACTCGGTAAAAGCATTATTTTTGCAAGAAAACTGAAGATTTCATTTTCATATTTACTTACATTTGTGCCTGTATTCACAATTAAATTTAAAATAAATCACGAGTCGCCAGCCATGAACTGTGAAAAATCGTAGTCGATTGGATCATATGGATTAAAATACTAACTAGGTTAGGCCTGTAGATTTTCAACAACACTTTGCTAGACCTAGGGTAGCTTAAATTTATCAACCTAGGTTATAGTATTGGACACGGTTTTCTTGTGGAGTTTTCACCATTGCATGAAAGATTGACAATCACTGTGGTTCAAAATGCCTCAATCGGATTACGTCCCTCTGGAGAGATTATGTGCTGGCTATTTCGGCAAGGAATTGAAGGTTCAAGAAAAAGGTGCCGTTGGGAAAGTTCGACATGCTAAAGTCGTTACCTTCCAGAGTTTAGCTAAAACCAAACTGGCAGCAGAGTCATTAAGACAAGACATTAAATATCGCCAACTGGAACACAAGAACGTATTGAAGTTTAAAGACGCTTTTGATATAGTCGAGAGTGGACGGATATATCTCTGTACAGTTTGGTCACACTATGAAAAAGAACAAACAGAACTTTTGAATGACTTTATAATTAATAGGAAGGAATCTTTAGGCATTGAAGAGAGCAAAGCTTTAATGGTTCAACTTGTTGAAGGTGTGTCCTTCTTGCACGTTAATGCCTTATCACATAACGCATTGACTCCATTTAGTGTCCTTATACTCAAAAGCAGTTCTGGGGAGGCAGTTGTCAAGATTACAGATTATGGGCTCACACAGGCAAGTATCATGTTTGGCAAATTCCTTATTTTCTGTGACCATTTTATCATTTCAGTTTCCAATGTATTTATCTTTTCATTTTCTAAGTAAGAGCCACATTTATGCAAACACAATTGAGCACCCTGTTTATACAACGTATGCCTGGGAATGAAACAAGGTCAAGAAAAGGAAATAATTTGGTGAGCAATATCTCTTCGAAATTAGTTAGGAAAAAAAACTATTGAGGAGACTGGAAAAGCTCAGTCTAAAAGAGCTATGAAATTTTTGGTGTTTGCTGTTTTCCAAGTCTTTGTAATTACTAGAAGGTTTTAATCATGGCATAAAGCATCAACTGAGACTGAGAGACTGACAAGCAATGCTTTTGTTTGTAATGCAATGATGTTCAACACAATTTTTAATAATCAATAGTGTTTAAATCAAACTGAATCTGTATAGATATTAGGCTACATGGAGAACTGCTGATTTGTTGAGTAATATAACCTGGTAATGACCAAATATGATATCTTTGATTTATCGTCGTGGTTAACAAATTATATTGTGTTAACATATCATAGGTTTGCGGCAGACCATACGATGAAAACTACCGTCCTGATGGCGGTCGTATTAGAAGCATGCTCTACCATCTACCACCAGAGGCTTTCGGAAGAAGTTGGGACAGATGCTGCAAGAATTACACCAACACAGCTGCTGATGTGTTTATGTTAGGTAAGACTTCCACTATGAGAGATTACAAGGAGTGTTGCTAGACAAGTTCTGAAGGAATGAATCCTGCACCTACTATGGAGACACGATGATGAGCAAGACAGGTGCATGAGAAGGAGGTGTTGGGATGGATGGATGGGGGGGGGGGGAAAGGGCCATGACATACAAGTGAAGGACCTAAGCGAGAAAGAAGATTCTCTTTATAAATGACTTTGTCTTTGTCAAAAGAGTATTACTTACCGCTGCACAAACAATCGTTATTTATAATACTTGAAGGCAGTTTTTTCATCTTGCACGGTCTTTCATCTGTAAATTAGAATTTGGAACTCCTGGAAAAATTAAGTCAAAGATTCTACCTCAATCACTGTCGCAGTTTCACTGGTGTGTCAGTATATATGGGTACACACAGGAATGCAGATACTAAGAGAGTAAACAATGAGGATGTTAGGAGAGTGGGACTGTAGGGGATCAAGAATTGGCATCATGCAGGTTTGTTTACTCCCCTGCTCCCCCGATCCCTGATCCCATTGAAGAAAACATGTTTGTCGATCTATCGATGAACTTTAGCAGATAATTTTTGGCAGACCCCAAAAAGCCATCTTCAACAATATTCCAGTTTCAGCAGAGCCATTTTTTTTATATACTAACAACAAGTTTGCTGATATTATTTTTCCTTCCATTTGTATCTTATCTCTCAGTCTAGGAATAAAAAATTTGAGATCTTCATTGAGTTGCATCTCTTTTTCAATTTCTTCAATTTTTTTTATTAAAGGTTTGTTGTTCATTGCTATCGCCGAGCAAACTCTACTACCTCCCGAACCAAAGACTGAGAGCAACGCCAAAGCAAACGACCCAGAGAACCCCATTGTAGCACCTTTTCTGCAATATCCTGGATACGCTCCGATACCTTTGGGCAAATTCCTCCACGGAAATTCCAGTATCGATGTAGATCAACAGCTCTACCGACAGAGTAGCCCCGCCCTACGAAGTCTCGTCCGAAGGATGCTACAATTGATCCCTGGAAAACGCCCACCAACATCCAGCGTCGCCCAAATATTGGCCAGTATACGCCTCGTCAGACGGACCGATAAAGCAGGTAGTCAAAGCTCTCTTGCGGATACGTCCGTCGCCTCTTCGACGGGGAAACTCGGCAAGCGAAAACGCAGTTCATCTCTCCGTTACGATCCAACGGAAGCTCCGCCTAAGCGAAAATCCGCCGTGAATAGGTTACCGAGCCTCCGGGAGAAGACAGAGGGCGCCAAAGAGGTCGGGAGCGCGTTAGTCAGAAGAGCATCAGTGAGGATGAAAACTACTCGGAATTTCATAATGAGGAAGGGATCAGTGAAAATATCGGATTAGATGTCTGGTATCATGGTATACTTATAGGTACTGTCTGAGATCAACTTTTGAGGTGTGCGATTCAGCTACATTTGCCACGAAGGGACCATGAAGAAAATTGTTATTTTGGGCTGAACTATAGGGAGCATTGTCTGTTCTCATCCAAAGCATTACCCATCTCTCTTGCTGATAAATAATGAAGGAATAGTTAGGCTGATATGGGGAGGCAATGGTCTTTACTGGTGTTACTCCATTGACATGGATAAAATGCAATAAGAGTTCCTTTAATTTGTATCAGCAAAAAGAGAGACTTTATTAACGACACAATATTATAAGTCATTTCAAGTTTTATAACCGGATAGTTCACAAGTTGAGAGCAGAGTTGAATTTCCCTCACCTCTTTGCAGACTTTACTTACGTAGTTACATCACTGTATTCACTACTTGTATTCCAATCAGCCTAGTCGGGTAGTGCAAGTGGCCCACATAATCTGTGTCTTTCTGTAAGGGTAAGGGAGCTGTTGAATTTCAAATGGAAAACATGAACATTTTTGCATGCTGTTTAGGTACATAGTGGCATTACAAATTACTGTGCAATTTTGATATTTGAAATGCATATCATACTGAGCACTACTAGCTGTACTTCTGTACAAAGACCTGTGCCTGGTGCAGGTGTGATATAGACTACATTCCGTAAATAATAATAATGCTTGTTCACTGTAGCTTATTTTTACCAAACAAATAATTATATATAGGTACCACATTAACAATTTGAGAGGGAAAAAAAAAATTGGGGCCAATTTTGTCATTTTAATCTCAGGAAACAGATTGTTTGTATAAATTCAATTTTCCTTTAAAAGTTTTACTAGAGAAGTTTAAAATTATTTGTATATTGATTAGAAGCAGGTCTGCTCGAACTCTTTACTGTTTTTTTTTTTTGGCCAAAATACTTGTGAATCTGAACAGGAGTGATTAAACCATAAATCTTTTTTCAGATACAGATCAAATAAGGTGAAACTGAAGCGAATTGCCTTTCGAGAAATCACTGAAAATAACTGAGCTCAATCAGCAAGCCAAATGTAATTAGTCTGATTCTGTTCCAAAGTGACCACAGGATTTGACCATGGGATTCTGATAATGTGCCTCATTTATCCTGAAGGGGGTGGGGGGAGGTGGAAGACAAGAATTTAAAAGAAAAAAAATCAAGGATTGCTGTTGTATAAGTAGTTTTATTATTGCAATATTCTTCTGAAATGAAAGATATCAGAACGAGAAATCATTAAAATATTTTTAAGAATGAAATAGATAGTACTAACCGTTTTTCAATTAACAAAAGAAATCTTACAAAATTGAACTTTACATAACTTTATCGTGTTCACATGTTTTTCCAATAGTACAAAACAAATAGAGTGGGTGGGCGAACTACCCTTACGATGTATACGTTAAATATTCATATTTATGCTGCTTAGTTAATGATTCATAAACTTAGAATCTGAGGAATAATCATCGATGAAGAGAAACTTCCGGCACCAGCCGACGAAAAAAAGGTACTCCATGTATATATACAATGCGGTGAAACCATTATGGAATGAGTATAGCTATAGAAAATGAAACTATTTCATAAAATGGTAAACATTTCTTGCATTTTTCTAAATTTATATTAGATGGTTCTCTGTTGAATGCATCACTATATTCTTCACATCTGCTTATGTCAGATAATGGCCTTCATCAAGAATTTGTTGTCTTGAGTTACATTGACCTGTATATACCAATGCCAACTGTCGTAAAATATAAAATGTCTGATATAATTTAGAGAACTCAAACGTAACCAACTAACACTTATAAGGAGGGTGGGAAAGTAATGTTAATTGAGAGAGTTATGAGTAATCACCTGTTTGGGACAGATTTGTAATGCAAAGGGCCAGATACCAATGAGGATTTTTATTATTATTTTTAACGCCTTTATTAACTTTGTTTTCGTCTACAAATTTTTCTAGGGGCATCAACATTTATGGACGTGCTGTAGGCGGATCAAACATTTTGAGGACAGATGGGTATGGCTGTGGGGTCGTTACAACAACGTGACTCCCATGTGGGGTTGGGGGGTCCTTTAAGAAACCAAATTGTGCACTCCGATGCATATAATTAGTTCTAATCGCAAGGTTGTGCTAATCAATACTTTAGAATTTGAAAGGAAAAAAACAACTATGACTTAACGTTTCACCTCGATCATTCAAGTTATCATCTTGTTTGCGTGTATATACTGATATATTATTAGATTCTTCTACAACTGTTGTTAGCTTGCTATTTTTTGTGTGTATATTTTGGAACAATTTTTTTCTACATTTTATCGAAGTTTCAGTGTGGTTTGTCATATTTTGTTTTCTTCTCGATTCTCAATTTTCCTCAAATGATATTTATAATTGAATTCCCTGCCCAAAAAATTGGTTCACTGATGTATCGTTGGAGGGGGGAGGGCGGGGGGGGGGCAGGACGTTTTCTCTAGCTTGTGATTTCTTTTCCCGTGATGTGTGCTTTACCAAGGTGTATTTTTTGTGCTTCTAAAACTCCCCTACCACGCAAAGAAAACAAGGATATACATTCCAATGAGATTTCAGAGAAAGTTCTCCTTTGTGCTGGCTTAAACATCTTTACTCGAGAGAACCAAGCTACTATCTGAAATACAGTGTATTTACAGGGCCTCATCTTCCTGGATCCTCACCAAGACTCACCCTTAGAAACCATTAATCACCCTCGCCCATTCAGAAATACCATAGTATCTACGCCTCTGATATTCCCATGTACTACTGGGTGACGACACCTCTAGTCCGCTAACCATCCCTTTCCCATCCCGACACCGCTAGGTCTAAACAATATCGTAGCATGTATGCGTAGGAGCCCGATTTGATTTGGGGGGGGGGGGGCTGTAACTACTTGCCCGAAAAATATAACCAAACTTTCGCGCGCTTGGCACCCCTCCCCCCCCCCTCCACGTGCCTCCTACGCCTATACATGTATGTATATATACCTATATTATAGACCTATATTACTCATCGTGATAGTTTTCATTCTGGAAGACCCCTAAATGAAAAATCTGTTCTTTGTTTCCTAAACTGCCCACTCCTCCGGGCCCATTTCTTATAGCAAAGCGACAGCTAACGAGTTATTTGGGTCACAGTTGTCCGACTGTCCCGTTACGTCATCAATTGGATATGACACATTGTCTCTCTTCGTGTTAAATTACCCTCCAAAGTCGATTTCCCGGCGTTGATTTGCTAACTAGAGAGGTTGCAAGAACCAAGTTTACTCTCACTGCATAAGTAAACACTTAATAGATGAATAGGCAGGTGCATTATTGTACAATGGTAAATAATAGTTCTCTGGTCGATGTACTGTACAAATGTATTGGGCTATGGTTGTACGTGTTTACCGTACAGCTTGATTCCACGCTACCAAACTAATACAGGCCTATACTCGTACATGCTCATTGTTTTGTATATTAGGACTAATTAGGTGTTCTGGGATCGAAACTGGCGATTTATTTCAACTTACTCGACGTGACAAGTTCTCTATGTTTTACTCAAGACTTATGTAATTTTAGAGAACGGTGTCTTTGAAGTTACCAACGAGACAGCCTAACGGAATTGCGTTATACTGTCAGGATTTAAACTGTTCCACAGGTTTGCTTCGAGAGACTGTGTTTCTGACGTCATCCCGTAATAACCCGGTGAATTGTGGTTTTAATTAACCAGGCCAGCGAAACCGTCGAAGAATCATGAAAAGGGTAAGAAATGTCAATTTTCTGATTTTTGTTCAAATGCGTTAAATGACATCAGGTATCCGTTCATCTGGGGTTATAGCTCCATATAATGGCAATTTTCCTCTTGTTAATGCTTTGAAGAAATATTCTAATGAATTGCGTAATCATAATTTACGTCAGAAAGTTACAAATCCCTGTTACAGTAGCCAGGAAATCTTAACAAAGTTAACAAGAGAGAAGACTGACCACAACAGAAGATAATTGGACTGCACATCTTCATATTCGTAAATTACCATGTATATTGGATGGCATGCAAAGATAGCCTACCCGAAATTACGTTTTCGAATGTCAGCCTCTCTCACCGTTAATGTAAGCAGGTCAGAGGTTGTGGACCATAACTTTCTTTTTGTACCAAAACTACATATCCGCAGGGGTACTTTTTTCCGTCTTTGGTGGGAGAGAGGTGGGACCGAGCTAAAAAGATTTTGTTCGATTAATAATTTCTCAAAATTCTTCACTGTAAAAGGAATACATAATTTTTCAAATTAAGTATATCTTAAATCCGAACATGCAAACATATTCAGACACAAAAGTTGCATTAAAAGAGGTTCACTGCCACAAGGAAACATCACCCATAATGAATTGAACGAGCAAAAGATATATATTGCAAGTTGTTTTGCTTCATTATAGCTTCACATCAAATGTTAAATTAATAGCTTCATATCAAATGTTGAATTTATAGTGTTATAAAGAAATGAGTTTTCCAAGTTAAATAAGACAGACCATGGAGAGAAGTAATGCATAGAGTTGCTGATCCTTACAGCCGCACATGAGCTTACAACTCTTACGTAGCCCTGTAGGCCTACTTTATTTCGATTTTCTTAAATTAAAATTGTACCTTAATGATTTTGTTATTCTCTAACATATTTCATTTCAGAAACATATCATTCTGATTCTTGCTACTGCTACCCTTCTTGCCATTTCATACATATCTACCAAACTGCGCATGCTTCAGACACCCGTTGCGAATAGAGGGCAGTATTCTAATCAGGAGATAACGACAGGGAAATCCACAGATGGAATGCTCGGAACGACATTGGTTCCCATGATCACTAATTCGACAAAAAATGAGCGAATAAATTACCACGAATCTGAGCATACAGAAGAGAGACTCGAATTAAACGAGAATGTCCTAAGAAGTGAAGATGGAGGGATATCTCTAGCTTGGGACCAACATGGGAACATTGAAACATTTTATGGATGGTACCCACAGGTAAGTTGATTTTCATGAATAGACATACATATTGAACATATAAAAGCAACGTGATTACTGGCATGATCTAATCAATTCCGTTTAGGCCACGCAGTTAAATAGTTGCAAAATGATTTTCATGCGAACATTATGAAATGTTTCTTCTAGCCACGAAAGTTGTAATTAGCGGACAATTGACATTAAAAAAGACACAAAACCAGCTATCTATAGGTTGTAAGGACCAACAACCCTCCCCATGGGCGGCGATCGTGGGGGGGGGGGGGACGGGGGGACATGTCCCCCCAATATTTTAGGTGGGGGGATATAGTATCTAATATCCCCCCAATATTTGGTGGCATAGTTTTTTTAAGCATATGTTTTGTATTTTTTTATGATATCGCTAGTAATTTCAAAATAGAAAATGCTTAGATGCAACTTACAAGGCCTGGGAAGTGCCATTTCCAGCGATCTGGGAGGCATTTTCGGCCAAAATTTTCTTTTGCGCTTCGCGCCAACTCATGGTGGCGCTACGCTTAGAAAGTCTGGGTACAAGCTTTGCCCCTCCCTTGGCAAATTCCTCGCAAAGCGCCTGTCTAACCGTGCCACAATTTGTTACTATATATGACCGAAAGTAGTTTTTACTTTTTTTCTCGAAATGAATAGCTAGACGGACCGCATCCGTAATGAAATTTGGTTTGCATCTTGTGTATGAGTGTATGTACGTACAATCATTAATGATCCACATCGATATGGGTTCACTGGGTTTCCATTTTGGCCTGTTTCCTACAAGATTTCTAACCGTAGGTGCGTACCCAAGAGGCGGGGGGGGGGGGTGAAGGGTGGAGACCGCCCTCCCCCTCGAGCATATTTTTTGGGTATTTTCTATGATATCGAAGCTTTATAGTAGCCGTTATAAGAGGTTTTAATATTTGTACACCAATAATTTAACTGTGTCTGAATTTTCGAAAATTCCTTGACCAACATTCTTCATCATACTTCCCTCTACTCGTGCAATTTTGACCGGTCTGTTAGGGGTTGAGGGGGGGGGGTTCTATATTGGTTATTCAAATTCTGAACAAATAATGGGCTTAAAACCTTGAAAAGTGGGGCTGACGGGTATTGTGGGGCGTTACGCAGAATTACCTACAAAAGCAATGATCCACAAGAGATGCAATGAGGTCGAACATGATGTGTGACTGGTGACAATCTTGAAAAAAGGTTATGAATGAAAAAAAAACTATTAGGAAAAACTTGGTTCTCAGGCAAAAGTGTACATTTGGTTGGTCATTTTCAAGCCCGAGAAGTGCCATTTACGGTGATCTGGGGGGCTATCAAAACCAGAAATTTTCTTGTACGCTGCGCGCCAACCAATGGTGGCGCTCCGCTTTGATAGTAATTCGCCTGCATCCAAGCAAATGCCCCCCCCCCTCAATATTTGAAACAGATCGCCGCCCCTGACCCTCCCCTCCCCCGTTATATCCCTGGTTCAAATTGTCACGTTATTGTGGTATCATGTACGTGACTCTTATAGGAAAGATAAAGATACATGAAAACATAACCTGTTTCTTATTCCACATGATCGCATCACAAGAAAATGAAATGCGTTTGTCAATGAAAAACTAAATTTGTGCTGTACTTGATTAAGTAGGAACAAACAAGTAGCTACTAGATTGAGTGTTATCCGATTATGTATGAATATATATGAATTATTGCTATGATTTGGTCAGAATAATCTGAAGCTACAACCCAGCTCAAAAATGCACCCTGAAGCAGGGATATAACTCTTACAGCCAGTTGCATTTCTGTGGTGTAAATCATATTTTAATTTTAATTTTTTAATCAAACCAATGCGTTCTCTTTCACCTCGACAGGAGTTACAAAATGAACTTTTGTCTCGATATAAAAATCCCTGTTATATGATAGACGGTAAGCTTTACTGTCTTCCGTACTTCTTTCTTGCTGGGATGCCGAAGTGTGGTACCACAGACATCTGGTCCAAGATTTCCCAGCATCCTCAGGTGGCGGCAGCTCAAAAAGAACCTCATTGGTGGACAAGAGGAATGATCAAAGGTAAACATGGCATATTTGTAAATAATAAATATGGGTGGTCACATTCTTGGTTTAAGAGGAATGTGGCTGCGATTGGGGGTAGTTTGAAATAGGGGGAATGCCATACAAAGCCCGGTAGAGAGGGGGTGGGGGTGGCGATTATACAAGTGCCGAAGTTATATAGCCGTAATGGACTGCGACTGTTAATTCTTACCATGTATTTCCCACAGGTATTCTTGTACATTGAACGCCATAGAACGCACGTTAGATTACATCGCGTGATATGGCATGTTATCATTTTTCGATGTGTCTTGTTGTGTTATACTCAAAGGGTTGTGTTATAGGTTTAGAGCGCAAAATGTTCCATAAATGATGTTTGAACACATGTACTGTATAGGTAAAATGTAAACTACTGCACTATAAGATACTTCTCTTTAGTACTATAACAAGTAACCTGTAATATATATGACCGTCTTTCATCAGGAAAGTTATTCCCCTCACTCCCTTACATCCATCCCCCTCCCACCTCCCACCCTTCCAGAATCCATATCATATTTCCCTGTTAAGTATTGGTAACGATCCTGGTCCTTCTGTTCGTGTTATTGATAATATGTCCTTTTCTGTTTTTTCTTTTCTGTTTCTCTATATAGGGTCTTTGAAGTTAAGAGGTTATATGTATCAACGCACAATAAACATACGTAAAGAACTCGTGAGAGCAAGATACGATAAGAAAGCGACCAAGATGATTGTTGGTGAGTTGATATAATAATAATTCATATTTTCTGGGTAAAGGATAGTGCAGGGAGCTGCTAATAGCTTCCTACGGATTGTGTAAGTAACGTCCGTTACCTTTAAATTATTCCCTTACCGCTTGTGTAACAGAGTATCAGAAAGTTATGTGGTATTGGTCAGAAGTATTAAGCTTCAAACTAGAAGTTATTTCAGTGTGTATGAAGTTGGGTGTTGGTGGGGTGTGGTGGCGGTGGGGTGTGAGGACGCAATTGCAATAAACAAAGTGGTATATGTAAATGCCAGTAACTAATGTTTCTCCCTCCTCAAAGAGTGAATTCGAATCGTCTTAAACAGAGCCAGGTGCTTCTCTTGTGTATGTTTACCCACGGATGCTCAATTTATGTAAATAAGTCCAGATAAGAATTGGCCTAAGTATTGCAAAACACTCAACTTGCAGGGGAGGGAGTGGGGAGGGGAGGGGAGGGAGGAGGGGAGAGAGGAGTTGAATCAAGCAATAAACTTCTCTGTGTCAGAAAAGAACAAGGAAGTTGCACAGCAGTAAAAGAGGTTTGACAATAGTAACTTAAGTAGTAATCTTCTATATCATATTTCATTTGTAAATCATTCTGAACTTCAAAAGAATACAGACAAAGAAAGGCGGTCCCCAGATCCAAATGAAAGGCTCTTATCGTTTACCGAACATATATTTGCTGTAGGTGATGGTTCTGCGTCTACATTCTGGGAAAATCTGTTATGGAATAAACTACCAAGTATGGACAAAACTCCCAGCACTATGAAGATCATCGCCAGTATTTTACCAAACGCCAAATTCATTGTATCTCTCCGAGAACCATCGAATAGGTAAATTAGTTTCTATGGCTGATTAAAAAGGACCATGTTCTAAATATCCTGTTGAAATTGAATGCAGTTCCTATGTATCTCCGAGATAACAACATTTGAAATTGACATGTTTTGCACCAAACGTGAATTTGAGGCAAAAGTTTTTTTCTTCTGAGAAGCTGATTTCAATTGTGTATCGTTTACGAAACTGTTTACTCGCATAGTATCCTATTGTAGAACATGTTTAAATCACAATTGATGTTTCGAGATAGAAAAGGCAACCGCTTCAAACTACTGTCTTCAAATTCAATAGTAAAAGACAAAATTGGTTTTACGTGTTATGAGGACAACATGAATGTCTCAGCTTAGCTGGTCCTCTTGAAATGACCCATATCGGTGACGTCATACACGTGGCAACACTGACTCACTATCCCTTTGTTTTTAACGCGTGGGAAAAGTCTCTGATGTTGCCATTTATACACTTACGACATTTGATCTTACCATTTTACTAACACAATTCTACTGCGTCCAACTATTTTATGTTTCTCTCTCTATCCGCGTCCCTTGTAATAACAGAATGTACTCTGAGTATCTGGCCTTTCAGCCCACAAGCAAGAAATCTGTGACTGAATATGAACAGATGGTTCATGAGGGGATATCCTTACTTAGAGAATGTTTTAACCGGAGCACCCAAAGAGAATGTATCTTTGAGAGACAAAAGAGACCGAAGGACTACCCTTTTACGGTGAGTATATACTTATCAGTAGAATGATTTGCATATGTTCGCTGGGTCTCGAAATATGATCTCATATTTACAGTTTATGACGTATATCCGCATGTGACCTCAGGCCAGTATAGACAGGAAGTCTGAGTAAGAGGGAATACCAGCAACTTATGGAGGGGCGCTTACAATTTACAACATACTACTCGTGTCCTATAACTTGTTTAACATGGATGCATGGTGGCAGATATGAGAGTGGGGGGGGGGGTAGTGCAAAGTAGTATGCTCGTTGGGGGCAGCATCCCCCCCTGTGTGACTTGTGTGTAGTGACTTATATATGATGACTTATATATGATGACTTAAATATAATTATTATGCTCAGTTGGAATATGCATTATGCCCAACTAGCATATAGGCTCTCTGTGACGTTATCAGTGACGTAAGCAGACCTTTTCGTCGGTGCCAACAGGGAGGTGTTAACGATCAAAACGTGTACGAGAGGGGGGGGGGGGCGGGCCGGTGGTCCTTGCGGCTCTATACTGGGCTGGTTACGCTAATAACTCAATTACTAAGACCTTTAGATCAACTTGTGTCCTCATCTTCTCCCAAGTAGATCTATCTGAACTATTCTGTCTTGGCATTAGTCTCCTTTTCAATCGTAATTGTGATGTTACTTATTATCTGCCAGAATAACATATAGCAATACACGATGTTATTTCACCGAAGCAAAGAAAAAGCTCTGATTTTTCGATTTATTTCAGAGAATTCGATTAAGTTTCTATTCTGTCTTCGTGGAAGAGTTTCTCAAATATTTCTCTCGCGACCAATTATTTCTAGTTCGCATGGAAGATTGGCAAACATCTTGTAAACAAATTCTACCGCAAATATACAAATTTCTGGAATTGGGTGAGTCATAACAGAAAAATATGTATTCTAAAATGACCTACTGTATTTGATATATATAGCTGCAGTTTACGCTTAATCTATCCACCAAATACTCGAGCCTGAAAGCATAATATATAACCTAGGTAACATGTAAGGATAATACGCTAGCATAACACGTAAACACAAACAGTACACAGAATTTGTGGGACACAAAATATACTCCATTTAATAACACTTTCCGCAACTGGAGGTAAGTCACTTTTATTTCTACATACAAAGGGGTGTCTAGTATGGCGTAACTATTACGTGGCGTAGTATAAAACTTACACAAAGTTCCAACCCAACACAATATGTATAGTTAATAAAGTAGCCTAGTTTGAGAATTCCGTAATAACTACAACCATATGAAATCATGAATATGCATAATTGCAGTTAAATATGAAATATAATTACTGGCAAATTTGCAAGGAATGTTTTTAAGTTAATTTATTTACCTACAATCTTCCTTCAGATCCTCTTCCAAAGTCTTCGATATTCCCGATATGTCGACAGCTCAGTCGCCATACCAACCAACATAGCTACAGAATAGTTGGTGCTCAACCTTACAGGATTAAGCAAGTTATCAGGAATTTCGTCGCCCCATTTAATGAAGAATTGGCTAATATCATGCAGGATAATCGGTTTCTTTGGGACGATGTCGAGTAACCGATCCCAATCTGACGGCATTGCTTATTTATAACTGCTTTGATTCTTCGGTCCTCCTAGTGCTCCTTGCAAGGTTGGGGGAAGGCTGGTGAGGAGAGGTTGATTTCCATGTATTTTCATTTTTGTTTGAACGTGGACAAAGTCCTATTCAAACCAAAAAATAATCTATCAGGTTGTCACCGATAGGACGCCACCACATTCATCAATCATAAAGAGGGCAGTGCCCGATTAGAGAGTCATGTATACGGGCTCTGTTAGACGTTACGCGAATGAACGATTTTGATGTAGCGAGCCAATGAAACGTCTAAGATATAGCGGCGGTTTAAGCATTACGTGAGTTCGGGCGGAAAACGGGAGCCGGAACTTCACACATATATCCTACCGACATGATTACTAATGTCATCCGTATGAGATAAGATTTGTCCGGAAACCATAGATTTGTTAACAAAAACATATTTACTTTGTTTTATATATATATATATATATATATATATATATATATATATATATATATATATATATATATATATATATATATATATATATATATATATATATATATATATATATATACAGTCAAGGCGTTGCAGTGTTCGAGTGCGTATTGGCTATTAATGCGTCACATGAGTAAATATATTTTCATGTTCATATATAACCACAGACAGCATTATATGTCACGTGAACAACCCCAGCCAGCTATACGTGTCACGTGACCAACCCAGTGTGAACACGGGCTCTGTTTGAAAATGACGATATCCCTTAAAAATGTGTATAATTGCAACCGATGGCGTATATACGATCACATAGTAACCAGGACATCTTAAATTGAGAATCCCAAATGCCTTTGGGACCCAGGCCAGACCCGGCTCCTGTAATTGATAAATTTGTGAACAATGTAGTGACGTCATTCCTTATGGGCGGTTATCCTTCTTGCCGCGACATGTATAGTACTATAGGTTTATCGTCTGTTGGAAGTACTCGATGTACATATATCAGTGCATGGTTGGAACTATTTTAGTTAAGACTTACGTTTAGAATGGAGACAATATCCTACTCCCACCCCATCACCGCCCAAATGTGTTTGAAGCAGCATTGTACATATTATCTATTATCATAAATAAAAAAATGAAAAAACAGCTCATGATCTGAATGATATTAAAATTTCGTTTCAAATAATTTTCTTTTGCTCGTTTTGAGATCTTAGTTATCTATGAGCTTCTTTTGAGCTGCTCTTCTAATTTTTATGTTTTTCGATTTATTTGGATGTTTCATATATTACCGGTTTTGATTAAATAAAATGAGCTAAAACCTAAAATCATCAGCAGTCCAAGAAATTGTAAAATAAGTTTATTACTATATCTGGTAAAATTTCTGTTCGAATTATCATTCATAATTTTTTTTCCTTCAAATTTCCGAGCTTGAATTTTAAATTTAATTTTAAAATCAATTTTTTCGGACGCTTACTTCTTCCTTCCGGGTATCCCTCTTCCCACAGAATATTTCATATGTCACGTGACCCTCCTTTGAACGATGTTACTTTTCTGAAGTGTTCAGTAAATATAGTTTACTTCTCACTGTTTGACATACAAATGACCTTATGTGAAGTTATTTGAAAATTTTGAAACAGCACATAATTCCTATTAATTTTCAGGCCTTCATCGATTTGAATCGAGTCGACAAATTATAGCAGCGCCCTCATTTTATAGGAACTTGAAAGATGACCCAAATTGTGTTGGACTGATGATGACAAAACGCACCCTATGCGTTCACTATGTTATCCTAAGAGTCTTAAGAAAGACAAATAGATCAAAACAGATCATTCCTTCACAGAGCTGTTTGTTTTTATAATTCCCTCTCCTCCATGTTGCCGTCCGTATAAAAGGAATCCTTAAAAGGTGGGTGGAAACATCTCAGCTCAGGAAGGATTGAAAACGGCACTAATAGATCGTTTTCTGAGAGCGTTAGGCAGGCAGGTATGTGTTGCTCTGTGTATGGGAGGAACTTGACCCTGCAATGAACTAAGGAGATTTGCTGTAGCACGTTGTCGAAGGTGTTAACCCTTTGCAAGACTACAGGCTCCTCATATAGAGATACATTTATATACATGTGATAATATTGCATCGAAATGTGTACAGATACGTTAATACGTCACGTGCGTGAGGATAACTGTCAATCGCATCATTTTTTTAAGCAAGCTGAAAAGGAATAAGCTCTTCGCAGTTAATCCAAGACCCACTTTAAACAATTAATCATGCAGCTGCGATCGTATGACGTCATCGGTATTAGGAAACGGAAGATTCCACATGTTTGCTGCATCTTACATTAGCAAAACTTGATAAAGTATGTGTAAGTATTCCATGTAATGAAAATGTGCTATACAGCACTATTGCAAGCAAAATGAAAAATGATCAGCATAAACTGTAGATAATATATGCGAAGGTTAAGGGAGACGTCAAAATGACGTTATAAACTAGTAACTGATTCAATTCTGTGTTCATAGGCCTATATGTATTTGCCATAATAATGATGTACCGTCAGTTTGTCCAATGGAAAAAACATGTCGAAATAAAAAAAAAGTTACTATAAAAATAACTTGTAGACTTGATGACGTAACATGCCATCAGCATTGGCAGTCTTTCTGAAACTCCAGCAGGCGTTTTATTGCCAATCTTAAGGAATATTCCCGATTTAATTTCCTTATATGGACGCCACTCAATGTTTGGGAACACATGTCTGTAAGGTGAAAGATAAATTTCCATTGAAAACATCTTTTAGCACACTACAATAAGAGACTTCACCGATGACCTTTAAACACGGCGACATCTCAACACAGTGCATATACGTGGTGAAAAGATACATATATAATTATCGACAGACCAACAAACAAGTAGACTCTTGAGATGAAATTATGAAAAAATTGACATATCAACCGAAGACAGAAACTCGTGAGATATTACTAAAAAGATATCTCATTAAAACACGAAGAAATTGGCAAAATGGCATGTACACAAGTTAGTAAAATAAACCTATTTATTTCTGACTCCTGGATACGTTCTAATTGGCAGCGATTTCTTGTTAGAAGTGTTCAAAAAAATAATTACCATGGAATTTAGGCAGATTTTTAATGCAAATTAGCGTTACTAGAGTTTGTTAGTGCCTAATACAAGTGTGGCGAGCACATTGTCATTTTTGGCCAACTCAAGTCACAAATCATTTGATTTTATCGCCAAGTCAAGTCACCAGTTGTTTATATTGCAAGTCAAGTCACAAACACATACACAAGTCACATAGTAAAGTCATATAAAATGTTACTCTGGTCTTACTCTCGAGTCCAAGTCATTGACTCGAGTCAGCAACACTGTCCTAATCCTATAATATGAGAAGAAATTTCTGAGTCACCCATTGTTATAAAACCGAATGGAATAGCGAATTCAAAATTTTGTAGAGAAAAAAAAAAGAGAAACCTATACAGAATCGGATCCCGAAAAGTGACGATCACATGCAAAGATCTGTTTAAAGGATTAGTTCAGGTGTCACAGATGTTAATCTTATATGAAAGAGGACAATAAAAGAAACCCAATAGTGAAGAAATTATTCAAATATCTTTTTCCGTTTAGGAGATATTCAAGTTTAAAGTTCTATCTGATTGTGTAGAAACTGCTGAAATCAGACTAGCTGTGACGTCATATCCTCACATTCCTGAAAAGTCTTTGTTATTTTATTAAAATATTTTGTAAGATTTTATGACTTACAACCAAAAGATACGTCAGGAGATCTCACATGTGTCAAGGGAAGTATTTGAGATTTAACATCTGAAGAATGTTTGATTACCGGTATATTGTTTTAGATTTGTGAAAAAAATGTAATTATATTTTAATGAAATATATTGACACATGTTAAGGAAGTGAGGATGTGACATCACACCTCACAGTTAGTCTTTCTACACCAGTCATTTGCAAAGAAATTTTGAAATCTTCAAAGTGTGATATCTCCTTAACAGAGAATGCTATCATGTTAGTTTCTTCACTATTCTGTTTGTCTTTTTAAGCTCTTTCATACAAGATAGACATGTCAGACACCTGAACCAATCCTTTAAAGAAGTAAGAAAAAAATAAAACTAAATCAAACTAAGATGTAAAAGGAAGAGAATTCAATCCTTTTCTGCACTATCTATACAAACTTTTCAGATGTTTCACCAATCCTATATGAAAACATTGCGCGTGTACCTGTAGACGATTGAGAATCAATCACGTATAGGCCTACATTATGTTGCTCGAAATGGAAGACCTTTGAGAACTTCCACCAGAAGCGGAAATGAGTTCTGTTTGATTATTATGTATACTATATACACCAGTGCATGTTGAATTTGATTTGTCCCAATGTGGAAATGTTTTAAGTGCCCATGTGTCCATTGGTGGGGGGGGGGGGTTGGGGAGGAAGGGAGAGACGGAAGGGGAGGAGGAGAAATTATATCAGTACATAACTGAAGCAGTGATCATTTGGATTATAATTCACAGTTACGTTGGTATAAGCGTACGGGATTATAAACAAAACTACTAATGAGGTTGCCGCCAGTTACTCCAAAAGGTTTGCTCATTCATTTTGGCAGTATTCATGAGATTTAGGATGATTTTCTAGGTCAATTACCAAATGACAATTGATGACTCACAAGGGACAGAGGGAGAATTTGTAAAGCAATTTTGGAATTATGACAATGTCCAACTGTATCAGGAATATTCCATGGTTTTATCAAATCAATTATCAGATTTTTTACCTAACAAGGAAATTACAACATCCATTGTCCTTGAGGGAGGTCACGATTCCCTGTACGTTGTACCATAATGAGGTCAGAGATGGTCACGTCTATAATTGGATACAGAGGGAAACAATGCATGTCTATAAATATTTTCGAAGTAATGCCAAAATTGAATGATTACAATGAATAATGACAGGGGAATATGTGCCAGCATTAATCGACTTAATGCCCGTGTAGATTCAAATAGTCAATAATTATGTATACATTTAATATTTCTCTAATAATTTGTCAAATTAGTATCTAGAATTTTTCCTCCATGGCCAACCATATATATCCGACATGTTATATATGAATGGAGAGATACGGCTATACCGTGTGTATTTGTCGTCAGCCCATACAGTCTACCCAGTGAAATCGTGTGGTGTAAGGTCGCTACATGCTATACTCCACTTTGCTTCTTATAGCCCAATGATATACTAGAGCACTATATGATAAACGTATTAAATCAACGGCTGCGCATTTATACATGAATCCAACTCATATTGATGCAATCCTCAGCCTCTTTCCGGGAAATGATCACATTGATATAAAGTCACCTTCCTTACTACACTTTTTACGGGATATAATGTAACATCATGCAATGACGTCAGAGGTGTAACATGACCTACGACTCGTCCAGTAAGGACGCAGATTGTAACATGTAATATATACGGTATAAAATAATATAGTGAAGGGTAAGTCACCAACATGCACTGTAAGGAAACCTAAACCTGGCGTCTATCGAAGACTAGACGAGAAAGCAAAAGTAGAAGAAGACGATTTAGACAACTATATACCAATTAGGATCACCACTGGCGTTTTCATAAATGGCGTATAATGTCACAAATTGGAACCTTAATCAAATAATCGGTTTTACTCAAATTTAATGAAAATAGTTAATTATTAGGATTGAGATCGAGCTTTCGCATTGTTTAAATTTCTCTTGTATGAAAATCGAGCATTGCCTCGTAGTACCGTAACTTTGTAAACGAGATATAGCTGAAAGTTGTAAAAGCACTGATCGAACATGTGGAACTTGCTATGGAACGCTCGAAAGGTAAGTGTTGTTGTTGTTTCAATGTTACTGAAGTACCTGCTTCTGAACATTTTCTTAAAGTAAAGCATAACGATTTAACTGTAACCTTTACAATTTGTATGGCATATTTTTATTTTAAGAGAGATAAATTAATATCAGAAAGGTAAATGTACCGTAATTATCCAATTTGTATATTCAATTTAATTGAGTAGTTTCGAAGCGATGAACTATTATGCTAATGATATTAATCGGTTGGACATTGGAATCAACATCTATGTAACTCATCCAGAGAAGAATGAAGCATGCTGGGAAAAATATTCATACACACACATACATATACGGTACATACATACATGTACGTATAATAATAAAACATTTACATATTACGTATACACATACATACACAAGCATACACATATATACATACATACATTATCGTTAGTACATAAATAAAACTTACCAAATACTTCACACATATATAGCATACATAATTATTATTTGCGGGTGTCATATTATACATGTTCTAAATCAGTTAAAACATGTAAATGTTGTTATTCGAATATGTATGAGGCAGTTTGCATATATAATTTCAGAAGTCACAAATATTGGCCCCTCGAACAGGTTGAAAGCGTGGATCCCTCGTACTGTATAATCTATTGCAATGTAACTTTTTATCGACAAAACAAAGGATACAATGTTGGCCGTTGAAATACACTAAGTGCGTATAGAAATGGTGAGGCAACACTATTTCTTCCAACCATGTTACCAACGCCTATAGTTTGCAAAGCAACCACGTTTCCTCATTCCATATTCAATTGAATAAATCCAGTGTACATATCAACCCCCGTTCACCTTATTATCTCAGTAAAGCACAAATGAAAGGGTAGGCCTATCTCCGGGAAATAAAATGCATTTCCATGAACAAAGGAATACAATTCCTTTGCAAATAATCCTTCATAAACAAGAACTTTCCCTATGGATATTTGCGATCGAGGATGTGGTTAATTGGGTGCCCCTGACTTATATATTCTCATGAATATTCTCATGCAAATTAACAGTTTATCAACGTGCCAACTTATAAGAGCACACTGTTAACCCGTTCTCTTCACACTAGCTGGCCATCCACATACGATTCGTTATTGTGTCTATGTTTGTTGTCCTGGAATCTTTCTGGACCAATGTGAACCCCCCCCCCCAACAAACCAGAGAGACATATAGTCATAATAGCAATCAAGTTAATTTTCCGGTCCTTTCCAAATTGAAACGACACACAAATAATCCGTTGCATTTTAGTCTTTTCGTCACGTTGAGGACACCATTTTGCTATCGCAGGCGGGATATAAGACGAATAACAAAAAAAATGGCGTATGATGTCCCCACGGGGCTGAAATGTACACTTTCTTATCAAAATTATCAATCAGCATGTCGTCGGAAATGACGTCATTGAAAATACTTGATTGCTATGAACAATATGACCTATTTCTAAGTATGAATTGCTTATTCATTTATTCGAATTGACACGATTTCAGGCAGTTCTATTCGGGTACATTAAATTCCTAGTGACAAGTCACGCAACCCACGGAGCTTATAACCCTAAAGCTATTTACGCGCGACTTAAGAAATAGTATTTTCCCTTATATACACCCCCTCACCGCCAATGCCCCTCCCCAAATCCGGCCACACGCTCATTTTGGTTTATTTTCATTGTATAAGATTTCTTTTGTTCGCACAAGGGAAACTCTTATCCACATGATTTAGTCTTCCCTATAAGGATGTATTGGGTAGGCCATTTAATAGTCTTTGCTAATTAGTATCGCATTTAACACCATTAACCAATGGATGACAGGTTATCAATCCTTTTGTCATTTTGGCCCATATAACACGTTGTATTTTACTCTAATGGGTCTGCCTGCCTTGCATCAACTATTCATTAGAGGCAATGGAGGCGGAAGATCCGGATCAATTCAACTGTCTAAAAACCGATTAAGTTCCCTAGCTTTTGTAAGAACAAAATGACATAATCATGCACGATGTAGATTTGAATGATCTAATGATTTGGTCAGAAGGTCATTGAAAACATTTAAACAGTTCATACGTTTGAGTTACTGCGCATTTATGTTTCAAAACTATATTCAGCTATCTAAGGTTCGTAAATAAATTAAGGTAAAAAAGAAAGAAAGAAAGAAAGAATGATCTGAATTTTAACCTTATTATCTTGTTGGATTTACAAGTTATAGATTTCTGGATCAAATCCAATATTCTGCCAAAATTAGATCCTTGAATTCTTAGTGGAAACATTCGCTTCATGTGTATGCATGGACAGTGACGTCAGAATGGAGTGGGTGGAAAAGTCAATATTGAATGTCAAATAAAGTTCCCGTCATTCATACATATGGTATATATATAATTATTGTTTGCTATATACCAGAACCATACCCTGTAACCGAATATAAATGAAGTAGTTGCAGTGGCGGAGATAGGGGTATTGGTCAGAGGGGGCGAGAATGGTCTGTATGGGCGCTTTCGACTTTATCTAAGCGGAGCGCCACCACAGGTTGGCGCGGAGCGTACAGAAATTTTTTGAGTAAAGATACTCCCTAGAATGCCGGAAATGACCCTTTCCGGGCCTTGCTAATTTGCAGATAAACGAAGAATAAATAGGTGTCCAAATGTGACAAATGTCAATAGGTAGATGAGAGCGCAATAAAAAAAGTCAATAATCGCGAATAAGTAAAAAGTGGTAAATAGCTGAAAAGGGCGCCAGCAGTCCATTTGAGTCCGTCAGGGGGGGCATCCGCCCCCTGACTGTTGGAAGTTTCAAGTCATTTTAAAGGCGATGTTCTCGTCAAACATAATATGTTTGATATAATTTGTTATCTAGGTAATTAACTGAAATTACTCCCTCAAATGTCTAAATTTAAACACCTCCGAAGAAAAAAAAAACGGGACATTACATCTGCGACCCAACAACATGTTTAACTCATGACGGTATGAAACCAAAGTTTTGACGAAATTTCCAGACTATTGGTCCCCAACTTGATAAACCGTCAAAAATCGGAAAGTTGCTGCGTTGACGAGATGTATATGCTTACCCAGCGTATTAGCTTAACGATAATAATCACTGAAAATTACCATCATATACACTCGGCGGATATATGACAGAATACCATCATCATACGGATTATTCCGTTTTGAACTCTTTAGGTATACCATCTTAACAAATCTGGCCAATTTCTCTAAATTTGCCTATATTTTGTCAAAGGTGGAATTGCTTTTCTCAAAACCAGGTATATATATATAGGTATATATCTTATCGCGGAAGTACGTGTGCCGATTGTATCATTACAGCCATATGAAACCGCCATACAAATAGGAATATAAACTTATATGAATTAAGTAAATAAATCTATCTTGTTCCTAGTGCATCGCTTATAGTATTTCCTCAATATAATACAACTCTCGAGTGCTGCCTAAGTTAAAGACAAAGAAGTCTTTACATGTAAGGTGAAGTAAGTTGATGACTGCAGTGAAGGTAATTAACGTACATCAGCCATTTGTCACGTGATAAACTTTAAGAGACCTCTGTCAAGAACAAATACGGATGTATGTACAACGACTTTCTTGCCTCCTCATTCGCTCCCGCTATAAAATAGAACTTAACTTCGAAGATAAAGTGAAAAATACTTTTCAGCCCATATTTTTTTGCATGAAAGAGGATGTAAAACCAAGCACCATGATCTGAAAGTCAACCGTTTTACATACTTGCTACCCTTAGTGTCAGTGTAGTGTCTTTCCTTAGGCTTCCGTAATAAATCTAGGGGGTTTTGAGCATAAAATCAACTTTCCAATCCCAAATTATTAAAAAAAAAAAAAAAGTTGAGACAGTCTTCGAATTTCAGAACTATCATATGATAGACGGACGTTGTGTTTTTTTCAGACACAGAAGTAATTAATGACTCACAAATTAAAACCTGAATGGATTTGTTTAAATTTATTTTTTATTTAGAAGAGAATGAAATTATAGATATACTGCTCGATCCCTCGTATACACTGTTTCCATGCAGTACGAGCATGCGCATATCAACTAAAGCATCGTTCCTTCTTTGGGTCTTTATACTGTACACTGATAACGAGTAAACCAAACTAGAGTACAGTAATAGTGTTTATCTTTAAACCAATCGATTTCAAAATAGCTGTATTGCTAACCTGCCGCAGTCGAATCCCAGTGCTTTTATTTGCGTACAAACCAAAATACAAAATAAAGGAATACAAAGGAGAGGGAGTGAGGGTGGTTGAGGTAGGAAATGCTAGGTTTATTTTGGGGGTTTGGAAGGGGGGGGGGGTTGGTGGGGATTGACAAACGGTTCAAAGTAAATCATTGCTGTTCCCATGCAGTAATATTGGAACCATAAAGCCTAACATTTTGACAAATAAGGTTTAACTTAGGCTAGTATATAAAGCCTTACACAGACTTATGAAAAGAAATCTTCCGCTCGTTGCTCTTTTCAAGTTCAAGATACAAGAAAAAAAAAGAGAAAAAACTTATTCGAAGCGTTGAACATATTATACTTACAAACATTGGGCCTATACCTGTAGTTTATATATAGCGGAAAGTAAAAGTATTGGAAAATAATCACCTCAAGAAAATTGTGCCTGTAAGAAACAGTTCAATCAAGCATAACGTTGCAATTTCAGTTTCCTTCTTGAACACAGTATTAGAATGGTTTAGTCACAACAAATGGGCTTAACTAACACAGAGTTTGTGAAGTAGATAGCAATGAGTGTTTACAGTTAACATATCTTGCAACGGTAGACCTACTCTAGAAACTAACTTAGCTTTAGGGATAAGGTCCATCAAACGAGGAAATTAGATGCTATATGGGTATTAATAACTGAAGGCTTGCTCACTGACGTTGATGTTGATGTTGAGGAATTTTAAAAGGATGCTAGCACTTGGCTAATTTCATTAAGCCTTTGTCACAGCAATTTCTGTGGCCTATGTCTATGTTAGAGGTCAAAATTAATTTGAAGGTCATTAGAGATAAAACCTTTTCAAGAAGTAGAAATTGACAATTGTTATACTGACTGACTCGAGTCAGAAAAAGTACTGATACCACTACAACCTCATAAAAAAAAGTATTTCTTTGCAATCTTGACGTCCCTGCGCACCCCACCTAATCTTCCCCACCCTAACTCTTCCCCCTCCTCTTTCCCCACGTATCCTTTGCTCTTCAGTTGTTTGGCTAATAGTAGATTGTATGCAGACTACGCTAATGTTTACAATCAACACCAGTGGCAAGAAGACGCACACAAAAGGAATTATTAAAGACAGATAACACCTTTCCACAATAGTCCCACTTATTGTAAGCAAGTCACTTCCCGGCATGACTTTTTACTGATAATTGCATATTTACAAACAATAAATTTAGACGTAGGTGGGTACACTTTGAGAATTGCGATAAGCACAGTACTATTACTATCAGCCTAGCATTGCAACGGACATCTATCAGGAGTAACAGGTGACTACTTTTTCCTAATTTTTTTGTCTAAAATAGACTTAATTAATTTCTCTGTTAAGACTTTTGAAGTTACTAAGAGTACAGTTTTTCACTAGTGTAGTTTTCATTGGTTATTCTATTTTGGAAACTTGAGACGAGATTAAAAACTGTTGTTTCTTTAACGTGCTATGCTAGGCCTAAGTACTAAGACTAAGTAGTAAGAGTATGTGCTATGTGCTAACAGTAACACTAACAAGTAACAGTAAGACTAAGTCACTAAGTAAGAGAACGGAGACCATTAATGGCCTAGCCTACAGTAGGCCTACGATATGCACTAGCGCAATTAACACTTCAACGAATTGGATAGTTATTTGTGTATGTCACCTAATGTATCACTAGTTTCTTTTCCGATATGCTAAATGATAGATATGACACAAACATTCTCATGAATTAGTAAAATACTAACTGTTTAAAGTTCTTGCAGTGTACTTAACCATGATAATACCAATGTTGGCATATCAATTGTATTTGTAGCTTAGCGTGCTTATTTCTAAATCCCTCATGTTTACAGTTCATGTAACTAGGGTTACCATAATGTGTTTGTTATAAAGGAGGACACTGATCGATGTCATTGGGGAGGGGACTAAGGGGAGGGGATGTCCCCCTCCAATTTGAAGGGTGCCTAGGCCTACATGCAAAATGGTACCATATTTATGGCCAAGTTGTATGGTTCCTGCACCTTGGGTAAAACAATTGTTCATGATCCAAGCGAAAATTTGATTAATTTTTGATGCAAGAAAATATATTCGAGCAACTAATCATAATTAATTTAGTTCCACAAGAAACAAAGTTTGATGGAATACCATTGGTAGAAATTTATGGCAATTGAAACTTCTGGATACCCTCACTGGGATAAACCTTGTTGTCATCGAAATTTCTAGCTCGATGTAACCTAAATAACAAAGGTGTTCTTATGCATTGAGACTTTTTAGGAACGGAACTGCGAGCGTCTGTCGTTAGTACAGTGCCTCACTTCACCTTATCCATGCTGCCACATGTACGCAGGTTCTGTACAAACTTGCGCACTTAAAGTGATATTACAGCCACATTTGTTTTCCAAAATTGCAATTTTCTACAGCAATATTGGTCACATTTGGCAGACTTGCTTAAAGATGTTTAAAATTCGGATATTGGAGGCAACATAAATCTACCCGGATGCCAATGAAGCCAGTAAAGAGAGGACATGTCGGAAAAAATCCAGACGTCTGGTAATGCAGTAATGTTACTAAAGAAAAAAAGTTGTGTCCCAGGGACGCTAGTCACCCAAAAAGTTGTACGTCCCGTAAAACCAGCTTACGTCACCAATTGAACACCATTGCGTTTGTTGTATGACCTACTTTTACTATTGTAGTTGTAAAGATGCAATAGTATCACTGCCCATACTGTGAGAATGTTCTACACAATATATTGGGCAGATGGCCCAGTGCCCTAGCTTTGCTGTTTGACAGGGGGGGGGGGGGGACTGTGTGGCCACTCTTTTTACCCACCCAGCCCTTTCAACTATTTTCTACACCCAGGCTCTCTTTCATCCTTTACTTCCCTACTCGCCAACTCTGCAGTAGCTCCGTGCTTTGACCTTGCAGCGATTCCAACAACCAACTCTTTAGAAATCCCTGTACATATGGTGTGCATATCTCTCGCTAAATTCCACACAGTTCAACACTGCATGTACTTAGGCCTGTTCGAACTTCAGAGTTTCAACTACACATGCCCATCACCTGATCCAACATTTACCCTGGGCTCTTTGCAGTGTTTGTAAACAACCAGCTCCACGCAAATTACAGTAGGAGTTATGTAAATAACTTTGTACGTCATGTCAATTGAAATAAAATAACTTAAACTTCAATGGCTACTTTGACGATGCATGAAATACAGTAGTTTACACACGAATGTTGCTCCCAAAAAATTGACTGAAGCATGTGGTCAAAGGGACCGTGATAAAGTTTCCAACAAAAACTACTGTGGTATGAATGCACATTTTACATTAATTAGCAACTCTCAATGTGGAGATAAGAGACATAATGTGCGAGGAAAAATCTTTTTCAGAATCAGAGGTGTTACCTTCCCACAAAATGCATAGATTATGTCAATTCATAACATATTCTGATGAAAACAATGATTCAAATATTAGGTAATAGCCTCAGAAACAGTTCAAGTTCATCTTCGTACCATGAGCACTTGTTGTCGAAACGTACATACTGTATGTGACAACAAGGCCTAACGTTATGATATTTCAGTGTACACATATGATAGCCTATACCACCAACTTAACTATTTGTACACAGGATAGTAACGGTACAAGTAGTGCATACTTTGTGTAATTTGAGCACTACAGATGCAAGAAAGTCTGCAGACAATGGTTTAGGGACTATTAACCGATCAAATCATGGGAAAGTTGGAAAAGCATCATTGACTATTTTTAGCATGAAAATCTCTGTAATGGAAATGTTGTTAACCCTGTACCTTGCTGTTGATTGTTATGATTTATGTGTTTCAAACAAATTCAATCAACTGAAGGATTAGAAGAAATTTTGGTTCTTTCAGAACAAGTTGTGGTTTTTTGGAAAGAAAGATGTTCATTCGAAAATATGTTTTGTCATATTTTGCATTGGCCTGGTTGTGAGTGTGTGTACTTTGGGTTTTTTTTCTATAGTAAAAATGTTTGTGCATGTGTCTGCCCCAATTCAAGCAATATGAAGATTCTGCGTCTCTGGCTAAAACATTACTTTCGCAACAATGCTGTAACCCTAAGTGTAACCATTAACTTTTAAGTCAGATTTAACGTTAGGTTAAAAATAATAATTACTGAGGCCCTGAAGCTGTGCTGCAGAGACGCACTTTATGCTAACCCAGGCCTGTTTAATTTAGTATCAATCACTTTTTCTGTCAAAGTCTCGGCAAATCAGGAAGAGAAATATATACAGTACATATCCTTTGCAGCATTCTAGGATGATAGCAACTCCTGAAGGTTAAGAAAACATTGAAAATTGAAGAAAAAAATTGCATCAAGATCTCAGGTAAATTTTTGAGTCAATTCAATCTGCAAAAGCTAGAAACTGATAGTCATACTTCTTCAAGTATTAACAAACTTCCCCCTGTCACATGTAAAGAACTACTTAATTCCTTCATGCAATCAAATGAACCTAGGCTTTAACATTTCAAGTTGTTCTCTCCCCCCCCCCCCCTATAAAAGTAATATCGTCAGTTCTGGGGAATTCATTGTTTTTTTGGACAATGGTAATGCCAAATTAGATGTTACTATGCCTAGACCATTTAAAGTATCAAAGCAAGAAATATTTCACTTGCAGTGTCTCTCTGCTAGTCCATAGGAAATTGTATGCTAATGAAAAACAAAAGAAAGACATCGGATCTAACCCATACTTTCAAGGTTGTAATTTCAGCCTAACCATTCATTTCCTACGAACTGCAAAACTCTGAAATGTTCTGAAAGAAAAGTAATAGTATTGATGTATCTCTTATGGGGGTATTTCAAAAAGCGATGATTAATAAGTAAGATTTTGTTATGCTTGAACCCCATTTTATAATACATCATCATTTGTTAATTACCAGGTTGCTGACGCATTTGCAATTGCATGAATCGCCAAATGAAATCTGCAATATATATTAGTAATCGTAAGTTGGCAAATCAAATGACATGATTTATCATCCAAAGTTGATCAGTGAGAATGTGTGATCTTCATTACAGGGTCCATTTGAGTATTAAAGGAAATTTAGCCGTCACTAATTTTGTGAACCTGATCACTACACTCAATTATGGATGATGTAATATACTTGAGTTAACTTGAGATGCCATCTGCCAGTGATGGTCTTGAAGTTCTAGTTCAATTGCCAGTATTCTGTTTTCGTAATGAGAAATAAAACGAAGTCCTGGTTGTGTTTCTGGTAATGAATTTGTGTTCAAATTTTGTGTAGCATTTTCAAAGGCTCTGTAGTTTTCTCTCCTTGAATGCTATCGTACTTGTGTAGAAAACTGCTGTACAATGGTACACTAGTATAGCAACTTGACCATTCTGCATAGCATTTTGCGAAGTGATGCTGGAAAAATTATGCCCTATGTTCGTTTTGAAGTTTATTAAAAAAATTACCCTGTAGTTAGTGTACGTGCATTTGCTTCCTTATCTAACTTTGGCTTTACTGAGAGGGTTTAAATCTAGTTTTTGTTATTAAAACCACTCCATAGAGACGTGTTTAATTTGCTATCAGTAGTGTTTCGTGCTTTGTTTTGTTAGTTTTGTATCACATGTATCGTATTTGGCTTTGTTTTCTTTCTGATAACTTGCCCTGTAGCGAAAGTAAAAGTATTGATGTAATTACACAGTACCTTTTGAAAGTCGTCAACTCAAGGAAACTGTAGCTGTATTAACAATTCAATCACACATAAAGTTCCACTTTCATCTCTTCTATTTGAACACCAGTCATGTTAAATGGATGGTAACGACTACCTTCTGTAGACAAAGAAGAAGAAGAAGTTAAAAAAAGATAGGGCTTTTGATTGGTTGCCATTTGAGGTCAGTAGAGGTCAAAGTCTGAATATGTTGTCAACTCTATCTGAAGAAAAATCATAACTTCAAGGAAGTTTGTATATATGCACCAAAGATACCTCATGACGTGCAACAAATCTATAATATGCTAAAGGTCATTGGAGGTTAAAACCTGAACAGAAAATTAGGCAGTCACTCCCTTTACATCAACAATGCGCATAATTAGCTAATTTTTATTTATAAATATACTAAGAAAAGACTTGTAAAATGGTCAACCCTCGATGGATTTTGATGGGAGTTTCAGCTATTTTCATGATTTGTAATGCCTATTTGAGTGATTATGACAATATTGTTCATAAGGACAGATGTTATCTGAATGAGTTTGAAAGTTACTGTATATGTACAGTTTATGGATCTTGATAAGCCTTGGTTGAGTTGTTTCATATTCAAAGATTTACAGAGTACAGATCAGCAATTAGCAAGCTCTGTGGATCTAGTGGTCTGCCTTTAGAAATAATCTGATTTACGTAATAAGCATCATGTGAATAGTTTGTTTGTTTGTACATTGTAACATAGTTTTCATTGCAATGAGCACTGAAGGGCAGGACGGGTGATTGGTGAGGTACAGGAGGAGGTGGACTGTGTTAACCACTGCCTTGTACATAGCAAGCTGGTGTCCCTTTGTACTGACAGTAATCACCCCCTCCATGTCCACCTTGTGAAACAAGTAATCCCAAGTAGTGGTGGGCTCAGGCAGTCTTCTTCTGTTACCAAAACCCACTATCCTTTATCTTTCATTTCTCAGGCTATTCAAATTCATAATATTAATTATAAACGTTAGATTTTCATTCTTGCCATTTCTGTACAGCCTGCTGCTTTTTCTTTATTTCTTCCTTTTTAGTTTTACTTCTTATATTCTTTTATGTGTCATTGGCTCGTGAGCACTGTAGTTTCCATTTAAAGATCAATTAAGTTATTCTTACTCTTACTCTTACTTAATTGGTTCAAGCGGTCATCAAGGTTTGACCCGCCTTCAACTTCATGAGTCATTCTAAAAAGTATACACAGTGATGACAGCATTTATCAAACAGGAACAAAGTTTGTATTTCAATGACAGAACATTTGAAGAAGAAGTAAAGTAAAAAGAAAAAACATGGTAGGCTCTTACATCACATTATGATACCTTCAATGTTTGTTGGACCAATTAATGTTCAATAAGTGAGTATATTTCCTAATAATAAGAAGGTTTTCCCAAAGAGGATCATTGAAGTAGCTACAGTACTGTAACCAAGAAAAAACAAACCCCTAAACAAAGAAACAACAGTGCTAAATTACATTAAAGATCTTAGTGATAATGCAGTAAACTGCCTTAGATTTTAATCCCGAAACATGCTATAACTGCACTGGAGTTGGTTAATTAAGGAGATATATGTCACCGTATAGAAGAATGAATGTCTGGTATTGTATCTTAAATTTGTCAAGGTACCTAAGTTGTATAACCTAATTATTAAATGTACGGGCTGTAATTAACCCTTACGTTCCTATAAATACATCAAGTACCCTCAACTACCCTGGTACAGTTCTTCCATCTGTCTGTGGGTTCATCGAAGGAGACATCGTATCTGAATATATCAAATATTCATTTATACCTGTAGCACCTTCAATCATAATATACTTCCCTTAGGCATTCTTAAGGTTCCCTTATTTTCACTCATGTTGTTGTTGACTGAGTCGTTAACATTCACATTCTTGGGGGTCCTAATTCAAAGATGTCGTAACCTGGCATAAAATAAATTTGATATTTTGAAGATCATCGAAAAACAATTTAGCCAGAATGCCAGAGGGTGACATGAAACAACAATGTTATATTGTCTGAAGTTTCAATGGCTGGATTCTCACTGAATACCGACCCGGCCTAAATTTTGGCAAAAGAATTGATTCATCACGATAGAGTGATCATTTACTTATACAAAAGTAACCAACGGGTTTTTGCAGATTTAGAGATAGGTTAGACTGTTTATAATGGAATGTATAATATTGATGATTTAATAGAACATGTTTTGGTCAAGTTGTTAGAATTTATAAACCAGTGGATTACATTTACGTCTACTCCGAGGAGTCTAGTCGTCACTAACGCTGGAGCACAGTGATTTAGCAGAGTTGAATTCTATAGGACAGGTCTTGAAGACTGAAATAGCTAAAGAAAAGGTAATTAGTAAGGTACTTTTTCTCGACCTATGACATGTTGTCACGATGAAAGTTCTTCCTTATGACACTCTTTAAATGCAGACCTTCAGTAGGTTTCATTACAAGTGCATCTTTGTAGTCAATATAAGTATTTACTTTTTTTAATCGTAATAGTTTTTGTAATGAAGTAAGTAGCTGTATTCAGTACTCAAGTTACACATTTACTGTGCCTGGTTCCTTATTTCATTTATTAAATAAATGTTACTTATTAAGCAGACAAGTTTCTTGACACTGAGTCACTAAATTGTCATACACCTTGAAACCCTAGTCTGTGAAATGATCCT
The DNA here is from genome assembly GCF_037975245.1 of Apostichopus japonicus. Lineage (NCBI taxonomy): Eukaryota > Metazoa > Echinodermata > Holothuroidea > Aspidochirotida > Stichopodidae > Apostichopus > Apostichopus japonicus. Next base: position 5,543,355 of record NC_092568.1, read on the forward strand.
TCGGTGCCAGTGTTGCAATATTCACATACCATAAATCTTGACCTATTGGCAACTGCAAAATCATTTGTCTTGTCTCACATATAGCTAAATGCTGTTCAGATTGACTGAGCTGCTACACAAATTTAGAGATACAAAGCAGTGTTTGAAAACAAAACTGTTGGTGTTGCCAGGTTTTCTTTGAGAGAAGACATTTACCGTAAATGCAAAAAATCGTTAACACAAAGTTATGTCTCTCTGTTAGTTTCTGTCATGTAAGACAGGAGAATCTGTACTTGACATATATATGTACTATTAGTTGTGATGGGTGACTTAGAATTTGATGGGGACATTGAGAATAGATCCTGATCAGGTGGAATGGCACGGTCCCTCAGTCTCTTTGAAATTACTTTCATGCCCTGGGCCTTTGATAGTCAGATAAGACCTTATAGACAAATATATCATCAAGTTCCAGTATCAAAGTCTTCATTTTTCTTACAGTGTACCATGAAAATATGAATAAATTATTTTTTATCCATGTTACCCTGTGACCCCCAATTGTCCAAGGAGGAGGGGGAGCCTGGGGTTCTCTTGTCCCTCTTGTCAAGTCTGTTTGCACCACAAGCCATCAGGAAGGTATTGAACAGTAAACTGTATGGTTATGTTTTCCAAATGGTATCATGAATGTTTTCGCAACCTGGTTGACTTTTGCTTCCTTATTTATGAAAAGTCTACTTTTAATAGTAAATATCTGGATGATGATGTCATAGAGAACAGCTCTTAGGATTACATGCTTTGTTAAAGTACCTGCCTCCATGAATTGAACATGGTGGAAAGGAAGATGAATTTCGGCTTAACTAAAATACCTACTGTAGATGCAACTAAAAACTAAACCTATACAGCATTGCTTAGCAACTACTTCTGACAATTAGATAAGTACTACAATTTGGGGTAAGCACAACAAATAGTATTTACTGTTTCAATCCTCTCTTATCTGTCTTACAGTATATACATATGCACTCTGATCTATGCTAGCCTACAGTAAGAACTGGTAAGTATCTTGCACTGCACCCGCAATGACCATTTATGATGTCACTGTCCTTCATTCATTAATTCTACCATTCAGAAGTTCTACAACCTTGTTCTTGACCTTGATTATCATCAGCCAGAATTCACTGGTAAAGTTCAACCTTCATGGAAGTTTCTGGTACTAAGATAGTGGCTGCTTCATCCAACTCATCCACAACAAATCTTCCATTTATAGTACCCTTGAAAATTTTCCATGTATTTTGAGTCTGTAAATGTTTATTTCTTGCTGAAGATGAAAGAAATCGATCTGATGGAGATGCTTGTAACCATGGTAACTCAAAAAGTTCATGGTGGATTAACTTCACGCTTGGTATGTGGATCTGTCTCATTGAGTACAGTACAAGGACACTACAATAGTCTTTTCTGTGAAGGTCAAAGGTCTTTTGGGGGTCAACAGGGGTCAATGTCTGAAAACATGGTTTGTAGATCCCTTGGTTTAGTACAAGAATTCTATTGAAATGGGTGGAGGTCAAAGGTCAAACGTTGATACTTGGCCATATTTTGTTGTTTTGTTTTTCCTTTTTAAACCCTTTTTGGCCTCCTAGTCTGTAGCTAGTCACTACCTGCAGGTACTGTAAGTATCATTCATAAATACTCAAACCAGTCTGTCAGTTTGGAGGTTTCTATACTATTGCATTCATTGCTATGCAGTGCTAACACTATGTATACTATGCATACCCTGTTTTAAATGGGATTTTAGTACTAAGAAATGCCTCTTAAAGTTATCGTATTAACATGTAGCTATTGCAGGGTGTATGAAGCATGAATGATTGATGCTTGCTCTTGTTTAGTTTATAAGTTCGATTCTCGTTACTGGGAGGCAACAAATTATTAAGAGAAATTAAAATGGCACGTGTGTGGAAACTCAAGATGTATAAATCTTTCTTCCAGACAATAAAATATTAACAAATTTTAGTGTTGAATTTTTCAGTCTTTTGGTCATGAAATGTGTGTGATGACTGTGATCATGTCTTGCTGAGCAAGGAAATACCAATTTTTGTCAAATTGCTATGATGATTCAAAAGCATGTGTGTGTGTGTGGGACTGGGAAGGAGGAAGACATTGTGTTTGGTAAGTATTCTATCCTGTAAAAGTATTTCAATGGTTGCTTATTAATTTTCTATTAAAAGACCATGCGTATGCATCACTGATATCATAATTGCATAGATATGCAACATTAATTTAATACCATAAATAGGTGATTGGTCAAAGGGAAATTCATTAATTTTGAAGTTGAAGCTGGTTGAAATTATCATAATTTGGTGACAAGATATGGTGCTGGTATTACAATAAAGTAATTAAATTTGTGGGGCACAAAATTTCTGTTCCGTGGATTAATATTGGATTAAGCTGTTTTAACTCAGAAAAATAAAGGAGAAAGAAGGTCTTTGATGTATAGAAACGCATAGAGCTGTCAATTGTCCGAATGTACTGTAGTAGGGTGGGTATCCAATACATGTTTTAAATACTGTACCTATGTCAGGTACTACTGTATAGGCTGGTTAAAATCTAGACTATACTGTAGCTCTACAACCAGATGTTAGACAGACAGAGGTATGGAAAAATTGATTTGCTTTTCAATGGGGTATTATTGAATAAACAATATATTTCGGTCTGGGCTGCGGCACCAAAATTTGTTTGTTTTGCTTTCGTATTTTTCTGTTGGAATTTAAAGTTTTTAACTACGCATCTACCAAAGTCAAGAATCTCTTGTTGTCATCTTTATAGCCCAGTAGTCTCCCTTGACCCATGATATTTTCAAGATAATCCTCCTCTCTGAACCTTGACATTTCCAAACCTCATTCCTTGACTGTGCTGTTGAACACATGTACTGTTCAGATTCTAACAGGAAAATAACTTACCGTAGATAGAGTTACACAAAGTTCTAATAATACTTTGTAACCTAGACTGGAATGCTCTCCGATGATAAGTCTTAATATGTCTATGATATCAGGGAAATGAACTTCTATGGCCAGAAACAGTTGGAAGTACCAGTTTGAACAGCAAAAACAGTGGTTTAGACCAACCCTCCTCTGCATGTTTACCCATCATCTGTACTTAGGAGACTATGAACTTACTTATTACTACTTTAGTTCTCTTTTGGTGTTGAAAATTGGTTAAGATGGACAGTAAATCTAATCTTCCTCTTAATCAACCTAGTTTTTGATATAAAAAGGAAGAAGTTCATTAATTGACCCCCAACTCCCCCCCCCCCAAAGGAGGTGGTTTGTGTTTTTGTACAGTATGCAAGACAATAGAATACACACACTCTGCAGAATTTTATACAGTAGTATAAACAGTATGGAAGGTCTGATATATCTTGATACATCTCAACTTCCACAGCTGAAAGTTACAGAACTTGAAAGCTGTGTTCTACCACTGATATAAATGTATATAAGTAATATAGAGGGTGGTACAACCTGCCTATCCTTGCCTGCCTTAAATCCTAAATGGCTGCCATATTTAAGGAACGTATTCCAACCATACACTGTGATACTTTCCTCCATGACTTATAAATGCAACTGATGAAATTCCTGTTGATTTTCTATATTTTAAATTTTACCATATATATATATACAGTATATTAAAAATTATTACAAGAATTATGTGTCAGTGTATTTCAAGAGACATATTTTGCCTGTAAAAGATTTATTAGTTTTTTTCTTCTGATAAAATCATAAAATTCTATAATGATACTTATTCATAATTAAGCCTAGCAGGTGGTTTGAGGATATGATTTTCCTGCCAAAATCTGACATCAGTTGTCAACTTAACTTTGAAAACAAAAGAGTTGTCTTTGATACTGTAATCTGTGATTGAATCAGTCATTGAGTGAGGCAAGTCATTTCTACACAACCAGTCAATACTGAATTGAAATATTTTGATAAATTAATTCCCTGAGATATATTTGGTAACTATGCATTGAACATTAGACTAGACATTGCATGGCAACTATGCAAGCTCTGCCAGGAAGTGCTTCTACTTGCAGTGTCCTCTCTCCAGAAACTTTTGGAAAGAGAGTGCATTGCTATAGCAACAGGCAGTGGTAGAGGGTTCAATCTTTGCAGGAGGGGGGGGGGGGTGGGGGGGACTAGAAACAAGGAACAGGGAGACATGTGATATTGATTTGATAGGGAAATAGGTACGTCCTCTTTGTATTCTGTACAGCAACTTGGTATAGAGGTGGACCCATTTACCACATCTATGAAAGATGTGATTGTGCTTGGAATCTTTGCGATCGTTTCTGCTTTGTTTACAAAGGCATGATGTATTAATTGAACATTTCTGAAATTGCAATATATCTAATTATTTGAACATTTCTGAAATTGCAATATATCTAATTATTTGAACTTTTCTGAAATTGCAATATATATATCATTTTCCATTCAGCTGTCACAGCTTGTCAAGGTGAAGAATGATCACTAGAATGAGTTTGTTGACTTAACCTTTAAACATTACCTTAAAGAAAAAAAAGAAGAAAAAAACAGGAACAGTTGTATTTAAAAAATGTTGCTCCGTGTTATAAAACTCATCAAACAGCAGAACTTTCAAGAGAAGCATAGAATTCAGCTTTCATTCCATTTTTTACAGGTTCTTTGTTTTTAAAGTGAACTCATATGGTACAGTGGCATCTTAAAATTTGCGTTAGTGTTGCAATGACGTCTTTGCTAATGGATATTCAGAATACGGAATTACTTCTGCATTTCCCTGTAGCATTGCAGTCTATTTCAAGGAACTGCTTCCACTTGAGGTTATTTTGAAGAGGAGGTAATTTTGAAGAGGAGAAAAGACTCCTTTGTAGTTTAAAAGCAAATGATTATAAGTGGAAAATAAGGCTTTTATTCAAACTACGTCTTGACTTGACCACTAACTGTGTTTTGTCACCGAAGGAGCAAAAATGTTCTTGCTTATGCACAATAATTGTACCAGGAAAGGTGAAATTGAGTCAAGCTCTTCACAGGTATGCAAATGAGAGAGTGAACTGTTATATCACATTAAATCTGTGGGACACACATTTTTTGTATTGGAATAACCAGTTAGTAACCAGTAACTAAATATTTATAGCATCATAAATCTTTTTTACTTTATAATATAAAGAGGTACCCCATTCAGGATTCTGTTTCTTTCGGAAGAATCTTGTTTCTTCGGGAATCATGGAAGAAACTGGAAATGACTAATGTCATTCGGTTCTCCGAAAGAAACTGGAGGAAACCAGAAGAAACTACTTACAGTAACTAAGTATCTGGAAACAACAAACTCAAATTGGAATCATGAAACTTGAAGATAACATTTCTTTTAAGTCTTATCTCTGTTACAATGTTTTTCAAGTCTAAATTGATTACAATTTAAAGCTAGTGTCTCTTTAAAGTCAATCTCTGTCAAAAAAAAATATCTTTCAAAGTTTTTAATCTAGACCTATAGTAAAGACCTGTCTACTTTCTTTGCCTTCATACAACACCTTTGAAAACCCCTTTCATGTGCAAGGTTCTTGCCTCCTGCCTCTTAAAATGGTAGGCAGTTTAAAAAAAAAAGCCTTTGTCAGTGTCAACGTTAACAATGTACATGTGGTATGAATTCTTGAGAGGAACAAATTATGGATTTTGATTTACAAAGCTTTTTATAACAAATTCTAAACTGTATGTGGATGAATGATTTTTAATTACAAATGGGTAATTTTAAAGGCAATTGCTCAATAGGGACAAATCAAAATATGTCATCTAGTTGTAAGATTCTGAGAAAAATTGCTGTGTGCACTGTTGTACTGTACCTTCTATAAAAGGGGAAATAAACCGTTTTGCAGTACCCTCATTTCAACAGGAGCAACACAAAATGCTTGAAGACATTTCTTTCAACCTTAAAAATGGATTTAATTGTCACCCATGGCATTGGCCATTTTGTTTGAATTCTGACAGTTACCACTTGTTTTGTGACGTAAGCGAGCCACATATCGCATTTCAACACATACATTTTCTACGCGCTGTTCACGATAACTAAGGCAATATCTAGTCAATTTTTTCTTAAAAACTTTGCGGGTTCTGGAATATTTGAAAAAAAAAGATAACATGGATGCATTTGGACTTGACTGCTTTCAAATCGAGCCTGAACACACAGTGAAGGAACTGAGACAAGGAGACCTAGAGCTTGTTAAACAGATTGCATCTGTGGCTGACACTGGCAGTTACTACTGTATATTATGCTAGCTAGTAGCCTAATACTTCAAACACTAGTAACAGTTCTGAGATGGAGGGACAAGCCTGGTGCTTTTGTGCCTTTTGTACGTTCTCTTTTCTCTGGAAACCTTTTCCAGTCAGAAATAAAATTATATCGTTTTCCCTCCCCTGCTCCTTCTTCCCCTCTCCTGTTTAAATGCTGTGTCCATGGTCCCCCCCCCTCCCCCATCCCCTGACACACCCATTCAGATCATTAAGGTGAATCATCTGACCAATTCGTTGGCAATTTAGTATTCATGAGACCACTCTTCAGGTAGTGGATTTGCTATGTGGCTGCATTGTCAGAGGGAAGCAGATGTGGCTCATGTACAGTACTGTAATACTACACATTAATCTTACAGTGCAGTTAGTATACAGTGTACTGGAACATGACATAATGGGATGCCTGAATCCTGTAGTACAGCTCTGTAATAAAATAGGATCCACAAACCCTATAGGTTTAGAAGGTTGCCCTTTGCTTTTCTCAGGGTTTTCTTTTGAAGGTCAAGGTTTGTTTGCCAGACAGGTGCCAGTACTTGGTGGCTATGTCATCTTGTAAGGAATCATCGCATTTCATACTTATTCTATGTAAATATTCTTATATGTTAACCTGGCCCATAAAACAAAGTTTGTCAAGTTTTGGTTTTTGTTTAGAGTAAAGTAAGCATACATTTGATTGGCTCAATTATAAAAGGTTTGAACTATGTGGACTTTGGTTGCCTTTGTTGAATCCATCTACTTTATATGGATTCCTACTTCTGGTAGGACAGATCTACTGTATCTGGAAAGCAGTTAGGTTGCTCCTGGGACATCTGCAGTTTGCGATGTTTGCCTGCTCCTACAACGTATACATAGTGCAAAGAGTTTAGTTGCTCAGGCTGAGACATGAATCTGGAGTTTGGTTACTTGTAAGAGCAAGACATCTATATGGACTTACAGTAAGTTGCTCCTCAGACATTTAGAGTTTAGCTACTCCTGAGACATGAATGTGGAGTTTGGTTGCTTGTAAGAGCAAGACATATACTGTATATGGAGTTACAGTAAGTTGCTCCTGAGACATTTATAGATATACAGTAGAGTTAAACTTCTCCTGAGACATGAATGTGGAGTTTGGTTACTTGTAAGAGCAAGACATCTATATGGAGTTACAGTACAGTAAGTTGCTTCTCAGACATTTATAGATATAGAGTTAAGCTACTCCTGAGACATGAATGTGGAGTTTGGTTACTTTTAAGAGCAAGACATCTTTATGGAGTTACAGTAAGTTGCTCCTCATACATTTATAGAGTTTAGCTGCTCCTAAGTGTAAGACATTTATGCAGAGTTTAGTTGTTCCTGAGATATCTACGAGGAGGTAAGATGCTTCTAAGACATTTGGAGTTAGGCTGCTCCATATTAACAAGTTATTAAGTGTTTAGTTCAACACAGATACATTTTTTGCCTCAATTTTAATGTAATAATGATGTTTTAATTGTTCAATGATAGTATACAAACAAAGTTGTATACTAGCCATAATGAACTCTTGGAAGCGTTATGATCTGCAGTTATAGACTGCGTATTGTTGTGCTTCGTGTAAGTACGGTAGGTGGAACAGATATGACAGAACCCTCTGTTGAGTTAAAACAAAGGTTTGGAGTTGTTCAGTTCTTGTCTGTGTGTGTTTTTTTCTGTGTCTTTTTGTGACTGTTGATGTATAAGACGAAAGTAGGGCACTTCATTGACTGAATCAATTCATATTATGGACATATTACATATACTGTTTGGTGTTAAAAGCCAGAACTGACTAGAGCTCAAAAAGATAAACAACAATGTTGATGTTCTAAATCTAGTCAGTTGACGATATGTCAGAGCCAAATTTATTCCGTAGAAGTGTTTGTTAACCTTTTTTTCTTTTACTCTCTGGGGATTAACAATTGTCAGAGGGTTTCTAGATATTTACTTTGTTCCCCGCTTACCTGTCTCCCCACAACATTTGCACCTCATTCTACCGTGTCTAGTATGCCCTGGTAATCTTTTAAAACTGTGCACCCTCAGTGACCGGTCCCTTCCGGTCAATGCCCTTCCTTCTCATTCTGCCATCCAAAGTGTTTACTCATGCGTTTTCGTAGTGGATTCAAATCGTTCGAAAACTGCCCGGATTACATTGGATTATTACCTTCTTTACATCCTATTGGATTGCTAAGCGTTTCAACAGCCTATTACAGCCTGATTTATAAGTATTCTTTTCTTAATAGGGAAGGGAGTTTGGGAGCTGTTTTTAGTGTGCAACTCACGCCCATGTGTTCGTTTGTGGGGAGACAGGTAAGCGGGTCACTCGTAAATATATAAACCAGTAAGTTTTATAATATGCACTGTAATAAAGTGTGTAATAAATATAGTCAAACTATGTACTGAGTAAAATAAGCGGTTTTGAGAAATCCTTTCATGGATAATTGATGAATGGGCTTAAATTTTGCTGAAATGCAATAATTCTCTGTTATAAATATTACAAGGTTTTTTTTGCTTTAGTGACCATAAATAAGGAGTAAAAGGTGTTTTTCATGTTGGGGGGGGGGGGCAAAAATTGTTGTCTTTAAAAGTTGACATGGGATTACTCAAATCGTTGTTTACAGAATTGTATTTACGTTACTGTTTCTGCTATAGGGAGCATTGACATATCTTTACTGCATGCAGTCAGGTAGTAAACCCCCTCAACTACCAGCTTGTGTACTGATGTGGAATTGTATTGGACAAGAAAATTGTCTGGACTTTGCCTCATGCTAGGCTGTTTGGATAAGTGCTTTTGAATATATATATGTATATAAATCTTGGTGTTACGTTTACCATGTCAAGAAGTAACAGTTTTATCTGTGTAGCTGTCGCAAATACTGCAGGCGATGTTAAAGATCGAAGCAGCCATCAAGGAAAATAAAGCGTTTTATGTTCACTATCCTGTGATATTCTGTGAAATTTCTTCATGGTATGATGGTCCTTTGATCAGAACAATAATCATGAAGGAGATTTGTAAAATGCAGAGTAAGTTCCAGTTCCTTTGTCAACTTTGACAGACATTTTACCAAACATGAATTTGTTCATTAATATTATACATTACTGCAGGGCTGATGTTTAGGAGGCAACTCTTGTTTGTCGTGTGCAGACTGGCAGGGTTTATCCCCCTAAATTTAAGATTGAGATATCTCATATATATATGCAATTATTAAAGTAGCTTTTTCTAGTTATCATGGACAAACTTTGTGATGTATTTTGTATAGGGGTGTATATATATGCAATTATTAAAGTAGCCTTTTCTAGTTATCATGGACAAACTTTGTGATGTATTTTGTATAGGGGTGTATATATATGCAATTATTAAAGTAGCTTTTTCTAGTTATCATGGACAAACTTTGTGATGTATTTTGTATAGGGGTGTTCACGTCTATAAGCTACTCCAAGCTTCTTACAAGTGGGCATTCCTTAGTCTCTTTCTCTATGAAATTATCATGTGCTGTGTATGACTATGTTGTTTATTTCAAAATTGACTGAAGTAATAAAGTTCAGATTGAATGAATGAATGATCATGCAATTTCTGTGTATTTTGACCTGATCATTTGTTGTCTAGGTTGGAGTGGAGCCAAAGAAAGTGGTTCATCTACACATTTTGGAGAAATAGTAAGGAAGTCACGTAAAACAACAATTATTGTGCTTCTGTACTCATTCGTTCTGGAAATTGGTGTGATACTGGGTATCAGACTCACATTGATAAAAACTCATGAATAAGAATGTTGTTGCCCTCTATTGACATGGAAATGGAATGCTTTGTACATGCATGGTAGATTGATTGCTCATATCATGAGCTAAAAGCATTCTTTTGATGGAAGTCAAAGGTTATGTGAGGTCAACATGGGCCAAAACATTGTTTATGGTGAGGTCAAGCCTACAGAGGTCAAAATGTGAAAGCCATTAGAGTATCTTCTCCCAAGAATCTTTAACCTAGGTAAAGTTTGTATACAGTACAGTATGGTTTTGATGTGATGATTTGCAGCAAGCCCGCAGTTACAGTACTTAGCTTATTAAGTTTAAAAACTTAATGATATCATTGTACTAACTACCCAATCCCCTTGAAAAGCCAGAAGCAAAGGCTTTTTGCTGTGTAAAAGAATTTCAGCTTTGATATTACTGTACACTTGTGGCAAGAAACCCATTAGGAGAATTGTTGTTCTGGTTAAACATGAAAACAGCAGAATACTGTGCACAAAGCAACAGAACAAAAGCAGTTATTTGACTCCAATGATAGGACAACAACACCTTTCAAGGATAGACTCTGTTTGTCAGCAGAGGTTACAGGAAGCTTTCATAATGGTATGCATCGATTTTAACAACTCTCATTCCATGGAAGTCAGTCATTTGAAGTTTATATGACAAATTATGACACAGCTAGTTATTACAAATTTTCTGGCCCAAGGTTATTCAATGACAATGGGACTGTTGTATTTTTTGTCGTACTTTCTTGAATCCATACTATATTTCACATCAGAGCAACAGAAGGTACAGTACTGTACTGTATACTTTTACAGACAGTTTTAAAAGTACTGCTATGTGAGTAGTATTTAGTGTGATTTATTTGTGTCTGAGGGAGAAACAGGAGGACGGGAGGGAGGGAGGGGGGAGATGAAGGGAAAGACAAATAAGGACTGGTGGAGGGATGGGAGTGGGGAGGGGGGAGACAATCTTGAGGGGCTGAGTTGAGAAAGGGCTTGTCAATTTTGGTACTGTACACTCAATTTCAGGTTTGCCAACATGAACTACTGGTTTATTATTTTGCTACTTACCACTTGCCTACAGGTACTGTTCTTATCACATTGTACAATGTGTTGGGAATATATATTTTACAACAAAGCCACAAAAATAAGGTGGTACACTACAGGCGAAAGTTTGTTCTATATGTATTTTTATATAGGCTATTCTTTTCATTAACAAGATTCTTAATCTACATATTTGTCACTATATTTTATAGGTATTTTAACTTTTACAGCCTATGATTGGGATTTATTTTGAGTTAGTAGGTAGTTTAACTTTACAGCTGTTTGTTGGGATAATTTTTGGCATCATTTTATGCCATTTTGCAGAAATGTAAAGCATTTTGTGATAGTTTTGATAGAGCTCATTAAAACAAAAAAATACCCTTTGAGTGGATTATTAGCACATTGTAAACTTTTGAAATTTGCAAGTTGTTAGTATTAAATAGGCACACCATGTACCGCAGCTTCAAAGGATTCGGATACTTGCCGAAAGTTGCTATCAATGTGTAACCTTGCTTTCATGTCTCTATAAACAAAGATAAAAATATGTCTCTATATAAACAAAGATTAAAATATAGGGTTGCACAAGGAGAGACTCTCCTGCATGTTGATATCTTGCAGAAAATGAGAATTGTGTTCTGTTAATAGTTTGGGAACATTTTGGTGACATTTGGTGGGATTTGGAATTTGCTCTGGTTTTTTATATAAAAGAAGATCAACGATGACTAATATTCAGGTTAACAATTTTCAGACTGGTCATGGAACAAGATGTAGGATTCAAAGACAAACATCATACACATTTTTTGTGTTTTCGTGTCTTAGCACCCGACATTCTTTTGAAATAGTTCCATCATATTTGGGTTATTTTTAGCCTATAGGATGAATGCATCAAACTTTTCCAACTTTTTCAACTTTTCCAAGTAGTACATCCTGTCTGTGAAATGTCAAAGTTGAGATATGAGGTAAGAAGACTTCCACAAACCATTTGAAATGTATACCTGTACAGTACAACCTTTTTCTGTACTCCTTTCGAAATCAATCGACCAACTTTTCTCCACCCATTTTAGCAGTGATTAAATTATGATTTTCTGATTGTTCATCAGTCTGTGCATTGCTTATTCATTCATACTAATCTAGTTAATTATTATACATAGATATAAACATTGAAATCTATGTCAGATGTGTTAAATCATGTATGTACAATGTCAAAATTGGGCAATTGCTGTTCAAAAAAGAAAGTGGGTCTGACGTTCCGAACCTAGCAGCCTCTGAAGTAGATCCTGCTAGGATCGAAACGTCAGGCCATCTTACTTTTACACATTCTCTTATACACAGGCTCTTTAGTGGATAAGCAGTTTGCTAACAGTTTTTTTATAGTTTTTTTTTTCAAACAGAAAAGTGTGTGAGCAACCCTGTCAATTGGCAAACCTATTTCTGTAGGGCCTTATATTGTACGTTTTTTAAACATGCTATGTTAGAGTGTTATTTTAATCTGTTTTCCTAACATTTATGAGGTATTGAAAACAGGATTGAAGATAAAATTTGAATTCAGCTCAATATAGCAAATTATAAACTGATAATGATGTCATTATTGTAATTATTAATATTGAAACCCAACATGTTGTACCCTACAAGTACTGATAATTCTTACTTAGCATTAACAAAACTGATTCTTGAGTTAAATGATCGCTGCAAACTTGTGATATTTAGATATTTTCATGCATGCTTTTTTTAGGTGGCCGAAAGAGTTAAACGTGGTTTAAAAGTTGGCCAAACTTTGTTTAATTCGGTTGTAGTCATTTACTCTATAGAAGTGCTGTTACCCAAGGGAGAAATTGGGAATTACCAAATGTGGAGGTTTTGATTCATCCCTATGGTATATTCATAAATATTCTGATTGCGCTACAGTATTTGACAGACTCATTGACTTGTACTGTATTGACAGTATATGGGAAGTTACAGAATTATTTTCTAACCACCAGTAAACATATCTTGAATGAATATATTGTCCCTATTGTAAAAACTATGTTCTATTAAATAAGAGGACTAATGAGTCGATTGCTGCATGAGTAAATTAAATTAAAGTTTCCCTTTATGGCATTTTCCATTCTGTTCCAGAAAACCATTGAATTAGACAGACCTGTTTGTCAAATGAAAAACTGTGATTTCTATCAGATTGTGAAATATTGGTAAATGAAGGCTGCAAGCAGAATCTAACAGCTGAAACTGACATTGATTGTATTATTCCTGTACAAAACACCTTAACATATCAAATCACTCTTCGTTTGTCCCTGAAATATTGTGAACTTTCTGTTTCATAAAAATTGCAATTTCCTTTTTTGCAATCATTGCGATAGTGATGGAGAAGATGAAATATCGAACCAAATATGGTGTCAGCTAGTGTATGCTTGCGAGTTGGGCTTCCACTCAAATATATTACTAACAATTTTGATAAAATCTTGGTGAATTTTTTCAGTTGAACTAAGGTGCTAGAATTTACAAAACAGTTGAATACAATTAAATGTTGGACCTGAATTGGACGACTGATTTTCATTAACTTTTACTGTCACTGTGTCACAGCTAGAGTACTTGTTGTGACATGCATTACACTGTCACAGAGAATATATTGAATATCATAATAAAAGGTTAAAAACATAACCTGCATGTCAGATTTCAACAGATTTCAACTTGTTGGAGGTTCCCACATCTTTTAATACCAAGGATTCTGCTAAACAGTATATATGACATCAGAAAATCAAAAAATTGCCAACAAAAAGGGGGTTATACTTTAAAGAAAAGCTTTCATGGTAGATGTGCACTATTTAACACGATACTTTTTGTGATTTAGTCATCTGGACCTATTATATCTATGGCTGAAACAGTTGTAAGCTATTGTAAGCTGTATCTGTCAAGTCATTTTATTTTATGCTGACAGCAAGTCTTACATTGTTATCCAGTAGTTTTTTTTAATTGCTATTGGTTTGTCTTAGCTCTAAACTAAAAAGGGACCAAGTTCAGATCTTTGTTACCAAGAAAATACTGCAAAAGAGGGGCACTTTAATATTCTTTCAAATTTCAATAATTGTGTTCATGGTGGTTAACTTGTTGTTATATTTATGTTGGAATGGTAAAGTACAGTATTGGCTACATTTTACAAGTTTTTTTTATCATGTTCTCTTGTGTTAAGGAGGTAGGGAGAGTGGGTGGGGAGGGGGGGGGGAAGAGTGGGGCTAAGAGGTTGACTAATTGGTTATGATGAACTTTAAATTACATTGCATAATGCAGTAAAACTTTGTAGAGGATTGTAACTATCAGGGAATATGGGTGGTCTTCTCAGGCTTTCGCCCGGTACTAATTAAGATGTATAAGTTACGGGTGAGCGCTCAGTAAATTCAGAAGTAAGTTGACAACATTGTGTTTGATAGTGAGAGAGGCAAAAGGACAATTTTATTTGATTATTGGAAGGATATGTATTTGTTTGGTCTCAAAGATTATATGTAGAAAGAGGAGTTAAACCAGCAAATGTCAACAAGCCGTTCCCTCCTCAAGCACTCTGACATTTTCGTCGCTTTGGTTAAGTAAATAAATGAGAGGTAATGAAGTTAAGTAGTACAGAAGAACTACCACTGTTTAGTCTCACCCTGGAAGTAATAATACCATGGTTACAGGTCCAGTTGGGTCAGTCAATTTATCAAGGTTATTGTTGATGCAGTTTTTTTTTATATTTCCTGCAAGTCAAGTCGGGTTTTTTGCTGGTGGTTGCTAAACTTTCAAACAGTGTGTAGTCAGTATGTGGTTTCAAAGTAAACTTCACAGGTTAATCTTGAATTTTAATTCAAGGTGTAAAAATACAGTAGGTTACAAAGTACAAATAAAAAACTGGTGTAGCAAAGAGGTTGATCCAGTAGAGCCCTGAATGGAAATTTTGAAAAGAGTGTATATCTCTCACTCATGTGTGAACCAGAGTAGTTGTTCCTCTACGAATAACTACTGTATGACAAATTCTACATATATATGAATCTGTGTTTTAGTTAACTAATTCAACAAGTGTAAAAGAAGCCAACACTTGTGGGGTGTTACATTAGGCCCCTCATTCAGAATTATGCGATGCATCCTGTATCTCGTGGGTTTGTAAACGTATGTGGGACATTGAACTCACATTACACATTACAAGTCTGGTCATCTCTCTGTATTGGACATAAATTTGAGCATTTTCAAACATATCTGCTAACTGGTTTCAATAATACTTTCCTGAATTTTGTCTCAACTACTTAAAATTGTTGTTAGACTTTAGTCAGAGTGACATTTTTAAAGAATTTTATAATATAAATTAGAATTTTTTTGTTACAAAACTGAACATTTTGTTTATCTTTACAACAGCAGAATTGGGGAAGCTTTTTAGTTGCTATTTTCAAGCTTTGTGGGAGTATGTAGAAACTGGTTCTTAAACATGACAATTTAGCAAAGATCCTTACATTTGACTCATTTCGAAGGTTTCTTTCGATCTTTGAGTCGTCTGTCAACTTCCTGTCGGGATTCACTCATGAAGAGGAGGTATAAATGCATTAATTTGAATTTCCCTATGCCAAAATTTGTGTTATTTATGTTGTGGTTTCAAAACTGTTAATTACAGACATGTACAGTACAGGTGTATACACAAGAGAGAGTACAGTATTATGTAGATTTCTGTTGCGGTGATAATTGCTTACGTAGCTGTGTCATAAAATCCAGGCAATTACTTCTGTCTTGTTGAATGAATGGAACTTATCGCTGATAACTAGGTATAATAGTGAAAGTAACAGAGGAGGACTTAAGGATTTGTGCTTTCAATTCCAGCAGACCTTGCAAATACCGTTTGGCCATGTATATCGTTGTGGAAACTTACTGTAAGCCCTTGTCTAAAGGGTAAGTGTAAAACTAGCTGTTCTGTAACAGTGTTATACATGTAGCAATGTGCGTGTTGCTTGGAATTCTTCAGTACTTTACCAGGGAAGACAAATATCGTTTAAGATGGGGAATTTCCTGGTGGCAGAAGTTGATTACTATATGTCAAACTGTTTGCGGTACATTTACTGGAATGCTAGGTGAATACTAAATCCTGGTAGCGAAGTTTATTGTGAAGAATATGGACTTTTAATAGTTTGGTATTATTCATGCAGGTATGTATGGCAACAGGGTAACATCACATCATTGTTTACTGCAGTTGAACGGTAAATGTCTTCATTGTTCATGTGCAAATCACTTCCAAGTTGCTGACAATAAATACTCCCAATTGGTAAATCATATTTCAATCAGAGATAAACAATAAGAATATCAAAGATTATTGAAAGGTTTTGATGGACATGTATTTCCGCCTAAGTGCCAGTGGTCATTTTACTTTGGCTCTTGTTCAGTTTGGATGGTGGCTTTTAAAAAACTTGATCTACATTGACTTTCAGATGGACAGGCTCATCTCGTAAAATGATACTTTATCATTAATATTTCCCTTTAAACTAACATCATTACTTAGTGTTTTCTTCACTGGTAGTATGTCTCAACATTGCTTCCACTTGACAACATACAGAGGTTTAATTGTACCATGTAAAAAAGAAACACACAGATAGAAGCTTTTCTACCACAGCTATCATTATCACTTAAATACCAACAAAAAGAGTATTGAGTCTGGTATTTAAGCCGATTAAGTTTTTAGTCGGTGTGGCCATAGATTTATCCATCATAAATATCTCTATCACTGTTGTAGAGATGATGGACGAGTTTGCTATTCCTTGAAAAAAAGAAAATAACCAAAACTGAATCCCATTGGTTCATAGTCTTACAATGGCTGTGAACAGCTTTCATAAGGCTTACATCAACTCTATAATTCACTTAGTTTTCAATTTCTTCTTCCTCCCTCAGGTGGTGAGATTCTGGTAGTAACTTTGACGTTCTTACAGAAAGGTAGTCGCCATTAATTGATGTGCCGCTGTAACTCACGTTTTATTAACCTTGAGAGGATAGGCCAAAGTAGATAATTTTAGGAAATATTGATCAATTGGTATTTTTGAAAGCGAAAAGAAAAGAATGCAGAGCGAGAGGAAATAATTGTGAAGTGGAGGGTAGGCATGAGTTCGACAAGAAATAATGCTCACACTGGTAGAACACCCCCTGAAGCTTCTATCACAGGACGGACCAGTCAAGGTGGATCCTATTTTGTACTTGTTGGAGCGGAGAACAATCACGTGACAACAACTACTCCGCGAAAGAGGCAGGATAATTCGGACCTGTCCTCCGAGACGATGACCAAAACCAGTTCTTTCTTGGATGTCATGAATCATGATATTAATCATGTACCCAAAAAATTGCTACCTCCGGAAAAGCAGAGGGTCCCGGTTGTGAAGGTCACGGCTAGACCAGTGTCTCCTCGCATTTTCGACCTATGCAAAAAGGTGTCCTGCAACGCCGAAAAGCAAAAACTTTTGGATTCTCGAGCGAACAGGTTGAGAAGGTTGAGGTCTCTCTCGGCCAGCAATTTATCTTCATCGAATGATTCAGACCTGGAGGAGGATTCGTCTCCTCTCCTCAACAGACGCTCGGTCAGTTTAAAAACTTTAGTCATCGAAGGGTCTCAAGACTCGTCGTCGACGTTGTCTTGGAATTCACAGAGCGAGTGCATGGAAGTACCCACCAGCAAAGTGTTGTCTTCTCCCTGCACAAGTCCAAGTAGTGGTTATAACAGTGGCTTTGGATTCAGCAGTCCAGGCTGTGTAAGTCCAACCAGATGTCACTCCCCTACATTAACAATGGAAGACTCCAAAGTTCACGATAAGGATTTATTGATGGTTCCTGGTAGTGGGCCGGGCAGACCAAGGAGGACCAGCAGCCACGATAGTGGTGTAGTAGGTCTGTCTGTTAGTTCACCCTCATCTCTGGACAACTCTTCCAATGAAGATGTTTCTTTTCATGATATTTCAGCATCAAGTGAACCAGAGCGTGTCCATAGAAACCCAACTAAGAGACCTCTCCTTCAACGTCTCCCAGCTCTAGATGTCAGAATAAACGATGTCAATCCGTCTTTAAGAGAACCCCTACAGTCTCCGGACGAGGGCTTCCAGGAATCCTTGAAACTTGTTGGACATGGTCAAAAGCCTCATGCTTCACATCATCAAACTGTTGAATTGAAAAAATCAGAGCTCACGGTTAGGTTAAAACAGCCTCTGAAATCGCCAACTTTTGAATCACTTCTCTCAAAGTTTCACAGGTATAAAAGTTTGGACGGTGCAAATGCAGCCACATCTCTATCTTTCACGAGAAAACTATCTGAACCAATCAGCGTGGTAGCTCCACCAGCAGTGGTGATAAGTGAGCATGAGGAGGAGACCGCTGCATCTGCCCAACCCTCCTCCTCCTCCTTCACTCCCTCGTCTGTACCCACAGGGGAAATGAAAGACACAAAACATCAAGTCAAAAAAGAAGATGAGAATACAGATGCACAGCCAACAAGTGCACGTGATTTATTGTCTCTCTTGCCTTCGTCTTCGAAATCAAAGTTAGAGAGAAAACTTTCCAGCTCAAGTTCAACTTCAAACCTTGACTCGGAGGATCCCGATTCAGCAGAAGAGCAGGTCAGGGAAGAGAGCCCAAGAGCAGTGAGTAACTTTCTTTTCTCATTTTGTTACTCCAGACTGAGTCTATATGCAATGTTTCCTAGATGGCAAATACTGTAGCAGTCAAATCTTGAGGATAAGAGGTGTTGGGGGGGGGGGGTGGGGGGAGGTGGTGATGCTGAAATACATTGATAGTTGAAATTGGGACAGGTCTGTAGCAAATGTGAAGTTGAAACAAACATGGTGTGAAGTCATAGTTGGACACTTACAACTTAATGATTTAGTTTGCTTTACTTTTCATCCTGTTGCTGTTTCTCTTGGATAAGATACTGTAGACCTGGTTACAACTTCACTGTAAAGGTATGTGGTGTATTCATAGTATGATATTTCCCAGTTTAAAGTAGAAAACTGGATGCAAACCTTTCAAAAGAAAAAGAAAAGCAAAAAAAAGCAATTTTTGTCAGTGCACTCTATGACTTCACACTTGTTTGTCTCAAGTTCACCATTGGTACAAAACAATTTCATACTCAAAATTAAATTTATACCTTGAAAACAATATGTAAGAATTGAAATGAAAAAGACTAAAATTTACCCCCAACTATCCCCCTTTAAGTGTGATCAAATATGATCAGGTTAGTTTTTGAAAGGGAAAAAAAACTAAATAAAAATATAAATTCATTCCACCTGGGAGTTATTGAATAACTAGTTCATTGTCACTGCACAAGATTGGTACAACATAAAGATCAGTACTGTAGTATACATTCCCTCCAATACCCTGCAATGTTGTGAAAATTGCTAAATGTTGGAAGGTATTGTACCACTGCTGGAGGGTTTGACACTTCCAAGTTTTCCTCAGGCGTTTGGTGTACATACTCCATGTATAATTAATGTATCATCAAAATCTACTGAAATTTAAACCAGAGTGACCATGCTGTTCTGTAGCCATATAGATGACCTGTGATATGTAATTTGTTTCGTTGCTTACCTGTCTCCTCACCAACCTAGCAATCTCACTCTACCACAATGTGCCTGAAATTGGTTTTGCCTTCAGATTGTTAGCTGGTTCGAATGATCTGCGGAATTGTTAGCCATCATCTGCACATTGTTGGGTTTTTACCATCTTGTTTTGGCTAGGCATGATAGATCAAGAGTGCAGAGGTTGTGGGGAGACAGGTATGGTGAACTTGTTGTTCATAAATATCCAGACCAGGTTAGTTTTGGGATGCTTGTTACAATCTGTAGCAGCGTTACTCTTGAATCAGTTTCTATTTTGATGAATCCTCAGTTTCATCTTCAAACATGCACCGGTCAGAGAAAGGCTTTATTTAATCGTGTTTCATTACGAACAATAGAAGTACTCATTTTATGAGGCATACATCTGTTGTCGCAGTGAGGGTTGTAAATTATTCAGTGTCACTTGCTCTCAATAGAAAGCATAAAATATGCATCGAAACCACAACTCTCGATGAGATATTGGACCCGATGATTGTTGCTTTGTTTAAGCGTCAGTCATAAACTCTACACAAAGTACGCTGAACTGTAATAATAATAATAATATTGAAGATGTATAAAGGGCAGACATATCCACCGATAACGGTTCTCAAGGCACATCACAATATTACCCTGGTCAACAATAACCTGTCAAATACAGAGACAATACCTCCTGTAACATGTTAGCGCATCCATTGATCAACACAAGTTATAAACACAAGTTATAAACTCAAGCCAACCAATAAACCTAACTCTACCATCAATGACGAATTACTTCTTTTACCAATACATTTGGCTCATTCAAAGAGTTTGAGGAATCGAAAATTCAAACCAAACCATAGTGTCCTGTGTTTACATACATATACTTGTATAAAATTATCAGTTGAACCAAATAGTATTCGAATTGATGCGACCATCAAATGTCTTGACCTCAGTTTGCAATACTGAAAGACAATGTTACCTACAGAACCCCCCACCCCCCCCCTACACAGTGGCCACCTTTTCGCTGGACTTCAAATAGATGATCAGATAGATGAGATGACGCCATTTTTTCCTCGGAACTTTGAAGCTCAGAGCTATGGAAACTTTATTTGAGAGAGAAGGAGGGAAAGTGACGTGATGATAAAAAACTGCAAAGAGATTGCATAACATTGCATAAAGTCTAAAAATGTGCAGGTACTGTCAGTACAGCTCCCTGTGCATGTTTCTCAGATACTCTTTTGTACACAAAACATGGAAATGTATTTGTTTGAATTTGTCGTTTGAGTAACTCCCTGTGACTAGGCTAAAATTTTTGCAACTTAGAAAGTACATTGTCTTGACTGTTTGATTTTTTACCACAAAAGTTAAAAAAAGAGGTTCAATAGATTGCAGATAGGAGATGCTATATAATGAGGCCTCAACCATACAGAAGTACAGTGAAAGTAGGATTCACATTATCACAATGCACATGTACGTAGAGTGTAATTCTTGGTACCCTGCATAGTGGTTTTGTGTATTGCATAGTTGTGTAGTTGTGATACAAGACTATTCATTAATATTACCCGTTGGATAACCTCAGTGATCGTTTAAGTCTTACTGAAATGGTCATCATTTTGTGGATTGTTCTGACCATTATTGACGTTACTCCCTCTTATCGAGTCAAAAAACACAATTCAGGATTACCGTACCACATAGCTGTGCGTATACTGGTAGAACTTCATATGTCAGGCAGTCGAGGTACTCTTCGATGGTTGCAAATTTAAATCATTTCTTTCAACTCTTACTGTACACTGCATTTCATGTTACACTGCTCCCTCCCATAAAGCAGTGATTGTCTACAGCAGTTATTAATTACAAACTTGCCGTTCAAACCTAGCAAATTCTGTACCCTCCTCCACTGGGGCATAATTGAAGCACCTAGCCCTGAGTTTTACCCTTATCCCAGTGATGAAATTTATCATGGTAGCACAGCCTTAGCGAGTGGCACTGGTAGCGTGAGAAACACTGTTTTGGCTTCAAGTCCCAAGAGATCACTTTGAGCTGAGTGTGAATTCATTTGTCATTGAAAATAAATTGGTTGTCCATTAATTTAAGAACTATATAATGTTTAGTATCTATGTCACTACATTCAGCTACACAGTACTGTAGCTTTGATGTTATATCTAATGTTGCACCAATAATAAAATCCCCAAATGTTGTCATATTTTTATCGGCAATTATCACACTGTCGGATCTCAGGAGTATCCATGGTCTTTCACAATTTGACTCAACTTTGGTGTTGCTGCAAATTCATCAGTCAGCACAGTTTGATGAAAGTGTTTTCTTTATTTTTATCAGTGAAAGTTATGCATGCAGCCTTGTGACATGTGTAATGATATTGTTCATGTCATAAGTTAGAAGTTCAGACTAATTGAGGTCATCCTGAATTAGTTTGATAAGACAAGAAATAAAGGGGACTAGTTACTTGTTTCCTTCTGGATATTTTTTGAATTTCCTCAGCACAGTATTCTAAAGGTTATCTATTACTGTAATCCTCACTTCAGTTTCACAGTTTTAAACAAACAGCAATTGTGATAATAAGAGAATAAAAACTGCAGCATGTATTCTGGTTTGCGCAGACTTGGCATATTGACCACACATGTACTATACATTACAGGAAGAGCCAACTCAGGCAGCTCAAAAACACTGTAGTACTACAACTATTTGTGTAAGGGCACTCCATTCAACTGTGTAACAAAACTCATCACCACAATCTGTTGAATTGCACTCTGCCCCGTTGCCATGGCAGCATTGACGTCGTTGGAACAATGTGCTGGTACAATAGATATATCCTTTCAGGGTGCTGAGCACACAAGGATTTGAATAAGTGGTTTTGTACACCAGAGTAGTTTCCGACCATTTTAGTAGGGCATGAACTTACTAGTATTTTGATTCTTGAACAATACTGTATCTTGGAAGTACTGTATATAAGCAATGGTTTAAATAGCCACTTGTCCATGTACAGTATTCATCCAGAAGGGAATTGGAACCAAGTCTGTGTTTTCATATGTATGCAAGTAGACAGACACAATACAATGAATATTTACTACACTCTAACAATAGGACTTGCTGCTAGATGTAATCAACATCATCATGTTGCAATGCTTAATATCACAAATTTGTAGCAATGTTTCTGTCGTAAATCATGTTGTTAGGAATGCACGTACATTTTCCAAACTTTGTGAGAACAAAATGGAATCATGCAAGTTTTTCAAATATTATAGTAGTTAGCCAAGTATTGAGGCAATTGGATAAATGAGGAAGTGTCTGGGGAAGCAGAAGCAGTGGCTACCGATATTTAAAGCTTCAATTTAATACCAGCATGAACCAAAGATGGTTCGGTAAATAATGTTAGTGTTCCATGTGTACCACAATGTACAACGCAATTGGTCAAGTTTAGTATCAACTTACGATAGTTGATATTGAAGGAACAACAACAGATATCGACTGTTGTAGGGACATTTCAAGTTTAAAACATCTTTACAACCTATCTTATATATGCCTTATATAGTTTGGTTTCAGTAACCTTCTCGTCCCCCCACTTCTTTCCCCTCCCCATGGGAAAAAATACATCTGTTACTATCAAGAAAAAATTGGTTGGTGCACATTATGAAATTCCAATATTTGAGAGAAGAGTCATTCCTTCCATTGAAATGTCTATCAGGAATTGAGTATCTGGAATTGTTCAGATGATTAAATATGACCAAACAGCATCGGTCATAAGTCAGCCAGCTCCCATGGTAACTTCTGTCTCAGAGTAAATTTTACAGAATTTTTGGGTGTGAGTTGATGTTATAAAGAATTACCGAACATGTAAAATTATATATTTCTATGGAGCAATAGAACCATATCTATATCTATATGTATATCTATATCTACAGTAACTATAAGTGAATCGTAGGGAGTTGAAATCCAGAACAGTGAAAAAACTTCTAGCCTCCACCGGGATTCGAACCCGGGCCTCCCGCTTTATATGCGGACACCCTAACCACTAGGCTATGGACGCTGATTGTATACATGTCCTGAGGTTCGAAACCCCTAAGGAAGGTCATAATATATGTATATAGATTAATATTGCCTGATAATCGCAGCAGTGAAAAGAAGTACGTGTAAAACTCTGGGTTGCAACATAGTGTGTTTATACATTTATCTACTGTATATACAATGATTGTAATTACTGTATATATATGTAGCTACGTACATTATACATGTATGACAGTAGAAAATTTCTTACTTAGTTTGAAGAATAGCAAATTGTGGCAGTGTTTACCCTTACATATAGCTACACTGCAGACAAGAAAGGTTACTAATACTCAGTGAGCAGTCTTTGTCTGCAGTATGTCTGCGATAGGTTACTGTACACCATGTACAGTATAAGGCAGATTACAGCCAATGTATTCAACTGGTAATAAATTTGATATGTACAACCAGGGAGTTGTTATGGAACAACTCCCTGGTACAACTCTAGTACAGTGGCATACTATAAATAAACTATACTGTGTTAAGCTTACAGAACAGAAATGCAGAGTACTCCTTAATGGAGTATGTATACAGTAGTTAAATATTTTTCATCTTAAATTGATTCAATTGCTTCATCAAAAGTTATATGTTACCATAACTTCTGCTGAGAAGCATTCAGTGAAATAGAGGGAAGCATTTCACAAGGAAGGTTGTTCAGTATCTGCTGATAAATGGTATACTAGTAGGTGGTCACGTTGGAGTCAGTGCACAGTCACAGTGTGTCATAAAAAAAACTCTACTATGGTGTTGTATAACTTGTATTTACAGGATATTTAATACTCTCATACCCCTCATTACTCTAGTTTCCCATCTACACTCTACTGTACCTGTACCTACTGTAGCATAAACTGTATCAAAGCTACATGAAGGGGGTATGGTGGGGGTGAGTTGGTAAGAGGTGAGGTATTATTATGAATGCATATTGGGGAAAGAGAAACCGTTTGATATCAGGGAGAACTAACTTCAAACCTGAAACATTTGGAGCAAATGTTTGATACCTTTAGTTAAGGAGGAATGTACAGAGGATATGCTTGCTGAAGTTGATATTGGCAAGAAAGAAAATTGAAATAGTCTTCAGTTTCAAATTACAGTACTAGTAAGTTAGTAACAACTTAATGTTCAGTACTTTTTACTCAAGTTTTTTTGGATTTTCAGTTGTTCAGCTGTAAAGCTACATGCATTTTATCGATAGAAATTGTTGTTTTTCCCCTTTGTGAATTCATGCTTTTCACGAGGAATGACAAGTGTACACAATAAAGTTTGCCTGTGACATCTGACATTAAAGTACATGAGTGCTATTGAAAAATATTTCTGTAGCTGGAAGAGTGTGTATAGATGCAGTTATCTCAATTTGTTTGAAAATGTACTACAGATGTACTTTAACAAAATTTATTTGCATCCAGTAAATACTATCATGTTTATTGAGTGAGAATGTAGGTTGATAATAATCTGAATTTAAATAGGTATTGACGTAGGATGATAGGGATATGACGTCAACTGCTTGGATGGTACGCTCAGAGTTATCACAAGGTGGGGGTAGATGTCTGTCAGTCTGTGAGAATTAGGACATCTGATGCATGCAGTATATATATTCAGCAGGTTCCTCAGTATGAAAGTTCCATGAAAGTTTTGAATAATAAAACAAATAAAACAGTCAGGTGGTAATAGAAGCATTGCCCGGTTGATACGGAGGGGGAATTGGAGGGGAGGGGAGTGTGAAGGAAGAGGAGATGGGGAGAGATTATTATGAGGTAATTAAGTACAATATATGCAACTGATTTACAGTACAGTTCTAACTGTACCTAAATACAATTCTAAGCATTTTTGTTGTGCTTAAGTTAAATTATTTTGGTTTCTCATTCATTATACTCTTCCCACATGGAAGAGTCATTATACAGCTACAGTAACCTGAAGTGTATGACTGTGTCCACATTTTTCGAAGTGATGTATCCTCATGATTACATACGATATGTGGATATCCTCATGATTACATAGTATATGTGGATGAATAGATTCTCAATAGATCTGATATGTGACTTTCTAGCATATTTTTAGCTTACACTTATGACATCTCTTGAACTCTACTGTGTTACTGTGTGCATAATATGCTACCAGTGATATATCATTTGGATTCTTTTTTTTTCCAAAATGTTGCTTTCTTAGTGTTAGTGTTGTTATCCTTGATTTCAAACTTTGCTTGGTTATACTGTATATTGTGTTTCTCATTGAAACTGTGATTTGTAAATTGTAAAGTAAGACAAAAGATTCTTTTAGCTCAGTTACTGTACCAGTTCCTCTCCTCTCCTCCTCTGCTACTTTTTTCCTATAGACCCTATCTCTATCCTATTTACCTCCTCTCCTGTCCACTTTTCTTCCTCTCAACTTTCACTCCTTCTGGTCTTCCACCAGTCTCACTTCACCCCATCCTGCCCTCTCCTGCCCCCTCTTCCTTTCACCCGTCCTGACCCTTCCTCTCCTCTCATGTAACATGGTGCTGTACATAGTATATACAGGTTCCCTGCTATCAGTAATTAGTGAACGTGTAAAGCTGACAGTTGAGTGCATTACACACCCATTGCAAATTGTTCATTACCACATATTGTAGATTGATAACAACAGTTGCTGCTTTACTATCTCATAGTTCAGAGATATATCTAGCTCTTTTTACCCTTTAGAACCTGGATAATTGTCAGTATCTTGTTAAAAACAATATTTCTGAACCCTGAAAAGTACATTGCAAAGTGTACAACTACAGTACTCTATACCCTATAATTGTAGAAACTGAGATGACATGTATGATTGAAATCACATGACCGAACACTGCGGGTGTGGCCATCATGATTTATACTGTCGAGTAAAACCGACTGTGTGACTGCAATAGCCTGGAAGCGTAGTTTAGTTTATATTGTATTAAGCAGGAATAAACTTTGCAAATTTGCTGAGTAATAAACTATGTCTCATCGTTGAAATTATTACTGTAAATATTCATCTTCCTACTGCATCTACCAATGACAGCAATTATTGAAACAATATCACAGTTACCATGGTGATCTGGGAACTTAATAGCCAGAATCTGCATGCGTATGGAAATCTCATTAATTAAAGGAATAGTATGATTAGTCAGCAAGTTGTCGTTGTGAGGGGGTTAATGTATCTACTTTTTTAAATTAGATATTACTAGTCTTGTTTTATTTTTTTCTTATAGATTAATTAAGAAAGCAATAATATACTGTAGGCAGTTTGATAAAGGCCAGGTGGAATTGATCCTCATTGTTGTTGGTGCCATTGAGTCTGTAGTTTGTGGCTGCTGTAGTTCTTCTGTTCACTTTATCAACATAGCCAAAGTCAATCCAGTTGCATATAAGCCTATTCTTATCAAAGATTATTTCTTAGGCAATTTGAATTTCCAAACAAATTTGATAAATTTCAGTATTTTTTGATTGATGAGCTATACATTTGGTGTGTTCATATACTGTATATTGTTTAACCTTGGGACAGTCCATCATCTTGACATTGAAATTTTGTTCTTTCAAATTGACTGGCCTAGCTGGGCAAAAGGATGAGTCATAATGTCATTATGTTAGTAGCAACAAAACAATATTGTAAATCTAAATGAGGTACTGTACTGTCTAAAGATAACATCTGCATTCCTGGCTCTCTTAGAACGAACTTGTTATGGATTGACTTTTAGTCTTTGTCGATCTGTCTAGATGTTATATAAGATTGTATTACTGAAAAGAAGTAAGATGTACAGCTAACAAATTTACATTCGGAACAAAATAAGTCACCAGACCTTTTGAAGATGGCAAGAAGCTTCTCAAAACAATTCCCTTTATGTTATATAAATTTCCTAAATACATACCAGTTGGCAAACATTAAAAATTCTCCCCAATTCATTGTTATAAGCAGTAAATTTCATGACCTTTGGCAGCTGTCATTTAATTGTGATATTTATATAGTGCAGATAAAGCAAAACCCCTGGATGCTGGTTTGAATCCTCCCTCCACATTGAGCAGTAATACTTTTGTCCAAAGTTGCCCTAACTTCTTCCTCATGGTCAAATATCAACTACTTTGACTTTGTATCTTGAAGGGTTACTCAAGAGATGTCAAAATAGCATGGCTTTCTCTAACAGATCCAAGAGGTTAGTCGATCCCCTCCACTCTCGTCCCACTCCCCTCCCGGCCCCCTCCCCCTCATTGGCTTAACAGTGTGCAAATGCTATTGGGATGTGTGAAACAAAATTCCAAATTTGGGGAAATTGCTCATATTCTGCAAAACAAGATGAAAGCCTGTTGTACTTTCCAATCAATAATTTTGGATTGTGCTATTCGCCACCTTCTGATATTTGGTTTTGGTTTCTTTTTCTTGTTTAGTTTGTTTGCTACGAATATTGTGATATAAGTAGAACCACTCTGTAAAATGTGTGATTGCTTTTAAATCCATTGGCCTAGTGAACCAGGTCAAATAGCAAAAAGCTTTGTGTAAGGAAGTTGTGAGTGGGTCAATAGCTATATATAAGTGGGTGTTCCAAAGTAACTGTCAAGCCTACACTTTACCACTATGTACACTACGCCGGTAATGCATATTATGGTTGCCAAAGGCCGTATCTGTGTTTAGGCCTCAAGTTTTCTTTCATTGCCAGTTCTGTTTACATTCTGTGGGGAGGTGAAATTGATTTCGTGGGACCTGGAGTCTCATTTTCTCTGCGGGTTTTCAACGTCTCTCAAAGATAGTACCATATGGGAGAACAGTTGTGGTGGAATGGTTGGCTAGTCATGAAGATAACCCTGACAAAAAGAATGCCCCATACTGTGATTTGTCTGTTCAACATGCATGATGTGTAGTTGAACCTGATGGAAATGACTTTGATATCTTACTAACGAAGAAGATGTCCTGACAGGATCGGGATCGATCATACTGTAATTTCACCGGCTGTTTCACCAAGAGGAAGTGTGATTGTGTGCTTGGAGTTTCCTTTGAGTCAAGTAAAGAGACCCTTTAAAGGTTAAAATGGTAACCTTTATTGGTTATACCAGTGAAGTTTAATCTTTATCACGATCGTATGATTGTCTGCACTACGCACAGTTAATAGCTGTCATTGTAGCATTGCCCAGCCATTCTTGTTCCATAGTTCAATCAATGAATATGATCACAAAAGATTTATGGTTTTGCATTATTCGTGAGGGGAATTTTGGAATATCACCGATAAACAATGCAGCTTTCTTGCAAGTAACCTTGGCACTTCAATATCAACAGAAAACAATGCTTGATAGTTTGCCTTCGAGACGACCAGTGTTACTATCAACTCTTTTTTAGTTATCGTGAAGTACCACTGCACGCATGTTGCTTACAGTGTTCGGCTACACTCAATATGAATTGCTAGTTTTGTATTCTAACTCTGTGTGCATCTGACATGGACTGTTCTAGGAAAACTCTCGTTAATGTTTACCAGCTATTTCAAGTTTCACTTTGGAAAATCAGGAAAACTGTGGCATTTTGAGCTCTAAGTCTGTGGTACTACTACTACTACTTCTACTACCAGTGCTATTTTACAAAATTGTATCAACAGAGTCCTGGATAATCCAGTTGAAGGGGTTTGTCATCCTACCACACACAGCATTGAGTTGCATTGCTGTGTGTTTCATATAGCAGCTGTTCAGTATATATGCTGTCATCTTGCCCTGGAGATCTTACACTGTGGTGCTGGTATCAGTTTAAACTTCAGGGTAATTAAGAATACACCACACAGTGTTTTTTTTTTTTTTTAACGGTGTTGCTGTCTTATACTTGACATTAATATACAGGCTTGTCTATAATTAAGGGGAATAGTTGGCAGTGAGTAGTGAGAATATATATTGACTGTTTGAGGTTTCTGGACTAGTTTGATCCTGCACATATATATGTACGTTCTACATGAGACATTAAAACCAGTATGGAGACTAATGTGATATCTACCTATAACCGTGAGCAACCAGATAGCGATAGCTCACAATCTGACGAAGAGACGGAATTTGGCTGTACTTGCGCTCCCTGTCTGACAGAACAGAAGGCTTCACAATCGGTAAGTCTATTGAGTATCGTCATAGTAACCTAGCAGCTCCAAGTGGTATTTCTGTTTTATAATAGGGGCATGAATAATTCTGTTTGACGTAGTAACTTTGCAACACTTTCTGTTACAAGTTATTCTGTCGTCTGAGTGTATGAAACCAATTTATGCAAGCACTTCCTCTGTCTTTTGTAATTCTTGCATCGATTGCAATTTGCAATGTTTCCATCCATCATGGGGGTATTAAAATTATTGTTTGCAGTCTTGACATCACAAAAATGAATACATATACTGTGGCAATAATGTGTATATTGCTGCGTGTATATATACTGTACACTGCATACATGTTGCAAATAATGTACCAGTATATTGCTGCATACACATACTGTATGTGGAAATAATACTGTGGCATGTATGTACACATACATGGAAATAATAGCGTTGCATACACATGCTGTACTGTACGTACATGGCAATAACACTGCAAGCACGCAGGGTAAAAACTAACACATATTTTATGGGGGCTATGTCCCCCCCCCCCATAAACCCCCTTGACAAATTTTAGGGGTCAATTTTGGGGGCAGAGGATGGCTATTTTATGAGTTTAATGTTGAACACTGTTTATATGGAAAATAAATCATAACAATGTGATCTTTAAACCATGAACTGATTTTATTGATGTAAAACTACTGACAGTTTGAACAGAAATATGTGATCCGAATGTGGAAATCAAGATTCATATGCTATGAAACAAATGTTTAAATTTTGAACCTTGCACTGGCGACAAATCTTTACGTTCTGGACAGAAAATAAACCGCTTGTTGTTCTTTCTTTTACAAACCAACCAATCATTCTGTTTTACAGTGGCCTCTTTGAAAACAACTTTTCTCATATTCTTTATTCTTTGATATTTCTTTGCTGGGGTGGGCCCCACAGTGAATAAGAAATATCTCCATTTTGCCGCCGTACATTCCGGCTGAGAGCCGAGGCTACATTTGATGGATTGTACATGTATACAAGTCCTAACCGCAGATACTTTAAGCCATCACAAAAAAAAGTTTCAAAACAATAATTATTGGTGGGAATTGCTGAAACTTAATGGGCATGTGTATACTTATTTCCATATGCAGCCGTAGACTAGATAAATACGTTATGTTCATCAGTAGAAATTACAACAGGACGTATGCTAATAGCACATAACACATGTTAATTTACACACTACAATTGCAGCAATAACTCAATTACGGCACTGATGCAAATTTTGCAGATGTTCCTTGTTGCATAGTAAGGGATACAATTACAGTTGAACATTAGCATTTAATTTTCAAGTTAAACAGCTCTGCTAACAAGAGGAATCATTTCAATAATTTTATTGGTTGTACATAGAGGTTCACATCATGGTAGGATTCCATATCAGAGCCTTCTGTAACATGAATTTGTCGATTTTCTGTCGGCAGAAATGGATTGCCTTGCAATATTTCTGCATCTTTATGTCAAAAGCACATCTTCGTAGAATTTGGTCTTGCAAAGAGTTAAATTTTCTGTGAGGAATTAATTCTTATCGCTTCAGCTGTCTGCATTGTAGGCCGTGAATGGCCACCGGAAAATGATAAAAGGAACGGAAAATGATAAAAAATATTTGGGGTAGTAGAATGACGAGAATTGCCCATAGCCTAGAATTGGCTGGTTTCACAAACTCTAACAAGTTCTATGTTTGTTAACTAAAGAGTGGTTGGGTGCTATAGTTTGAAGGACATCAAAACAGTCAACCTATGTTGAAAACAGTTCATCTTATTATACAACAGACTCTCCTACAGTGATGAGGTGAGGTATTTTTAGAAATTGTAATGGCAATATTGACAGTATCATTCAGCTTTGTAAATTACAGCCAGAGACAAGTGTAACAATATCAGTTTCAAATTACAACATATTCTAACCTCCTTTAACACAATAGTATAAAGTATGCATATATATATATATATATATATATACATATGCATATATATATATATATATATATTATTTCTCTGGTTTTCTCTATATAAGGCAAATATGGCAAATATGTCACCAAAACAGACCTAGTATTGTTCGATACAGGTGACAAACGCCTACAGTGGAATTATGACCTTCCTTACTGGTTTCGAACCTCTTAACATACAATCACTGTTCATAGCGTGGTGGTTAGGGTGTCCGCATTTAAAGCGGGAGGCTTGGGTTCAAAGTTTTTTCACTGTTCTGGATTTTCCGATACAAAGACAAAAATGATATGACCGAATAATGATATGATATGTCACTATAATGCCATGCTAACAGATTTCTGGAGGTCATGCAGGACTGATACTTTCCTATTGGTAATGTTCAGCATCGTCATCAATGACAAGTGAATTTGACTTTTAAGCTCACATCATAAGTAGTTTTAAAATATATTTGGAAGATTGGTTCGGGGTCCTAATGAGTAAGTGACATTTAATTTCACTCTTCACTTACCTGTCTCCTGACAAATAACTCTGTACAGTCTAGAGTGACCTGGTGACCTTTAAAGGCTGTCCCCCCACCCCCCACCCCCACCCCCCATCGCCAATGTCTATCACCAGGATATACTTCACTTCTCAAAATTATACCGCAGATACAATTTACTGAATAAGGGCACTTGATAACCACATGTGCAGTACATGCATTTAACAAAATCACAAAAATCAAGAACTCAAGAAATGCAAACCATGTCAACACGCCAAGATCTGTTCATCCTTCTTAAAAGTTTAGTAAATTTGCCCCAGGTGGTGACATGTTTCTGGAGAGACACAGTACTTGGATGAAGTAATGTGCACATATATGTATTAATACATCTGTATCACTTTAATACATCAAGGTATGTCAACAGTATCCACTTTGATGACGTACGTGTGTAGGCGGGAGAATCATTAGCCTGTAAACAGAACAGCTGCTTTAATTGAGATCTGTCTTTTTGATTTGTAACTGGTATGCTATTTTTGACTGAAAATTTATGAAGGGTTTTTCATACATATACTACTTAGCTCTACAGTATGTGGGACTAAAGTATTATATGGCCTTGGCAAGGCTCTCACAGTGGCCTGCTTCCTATCATTTAAATGTGAAAAGTTCAAAGTTGATGAACTTTGCTTATTTTTGTCAATTATTTCTTACATTTGAACTGTATAGGAGTAAGATTTCTCCTGCTGTCTGGGAGGAAATATGAGGGAGGGTTGTGTGTAGTGTGCACTACAAAAGTGTCTTACGTCCCACATTGTGGAATGTCTAACTGGGTAATATAAGATACAGGAAAGGTTTACTTTTAATTTGGAATGTGCCTGCATGCATTGGTTAACACAGCGCAAGCATTTACGACCATCTTCGGCTTGGTGGCAATTTATTGTAGCCCTCTTTTGTCTGTATTGGATCTAGTAATGCATTCTCCCATCTACCTAGTGTATAAATTGGTAGCATTTGCACACCAGCTGAACCACTCCAAGGCCATATTAGTGGTCTCAGGGGTCAAAGGTCAACTGATGTATATACCTCAGTCCTTCCAATTTGTCCATTCATGAAGATTATATTAAACTTTGCAGACTTAATATGACTAATATCCTGACCAATCTTTCTTGGCAAGATTCCCCTTGCATTTGTTTCAATTTCAAAACTAAAATGTTTTTCATTTCAACCAAATATTTTGTAATGTGTGTAATGGAAGCTTAGGGTTTTTCTTTGCTATACACACAGTGTTTAACCCTTCAAGCAATGAAGAAGTGATGAGATTTAAAGCAATTATAAAACCAGCATTGATGTCAGTTAATTTTCTATAGTATTCAATATTCAAATCATAGCCCATGGGCCCAATTAAGGGCCTTTACATATTCTTTGGTTTTCTACCACGTTGGAAAAGTACTACCCTACATATATATTTTAACAAAAAAGATTACATTAAACAGAGTCCTTAAGTTACTCGATGAATATAGGACACATCTTCCTCAAGATAATAACCTTTTTTTGTGTGTCTTTCTTGCATCGTTTAAAAACATCGTATTCAGTAATCTTAGATTTATGTTTGGTCATAAAGCCAGAAATTTTCTAAGAAATGTCACACATGTTAACTTCTCTAATCCCTTCCCTAATTTACATAATTGTATCATAAATATGCAAATCTCTTCTAGTCTTTTAGAAATTCCAAAGAAATATATTACATAGGATGGCTGTGCATGTATGGGAAAATCCTTACACTGTTTACATACAATATAGGTTTTTTTGGAGGTCCTTTGAGGTTTAAGTCAGTGGCATGAAATGTTTCCAGTAAGCTTGATGTGTTGTAGTTACATGTGTACTGTACTGTGCCAGTACTATTGAAAATTAGGATCAACTGGTATTGACTTCTGTTGTGCTATACAATACAGTACTATACTGTAAATATACAATGAGGAATTTAGATGTTAAAAATGATCATTGACTTCTCTCCATATTTCTTCACTTGGAGGCAAAATTTAGTTGATTTATGGCCATTTTTGAAATTGTCCACATTTTGAATTATCACATCTTAATACCTCTTTCTCCTTTTCCTTTGTTAAATTGTCTTTTGAAAAAACAAAATGGTTTCTTGTGTACCAAACCCTTCAATATAAATCTTGCGACTGTGAAGCAACTTGACCATTTTTACACATTATTTTGCTAGCATATGATACCAGACAACTTATTCCCTATTAAATATATGGAAAACACACACTCCATTTGTTGACTAGTGTGGCTGTGGCATAAGCATTTGGCATAAACAAGTTTGTACTGTAGTGGTTAGTACAGCTTGTATTGTAGACAGTACTGTGTATCTCGGTATACAGTTACACTAAACTCAACATTTGCAGAGAATCACCTTTTGTCTGAAACATATTTTGACCCAAATGGGAACTTTTCTACATGTGTGATGTCACATATCCTTTGGAAAGATACACATCCTGTATTTTAATCGGTAACATACGTAGTTGGTACGTACATGACCTTGGTATCTGTTTTAAAAGTTGAGTGGTTCCTCTTTCAGTTGGGCTATACAGACTTGTCAGAGCATAGCATATAAGTACTTAGTCTCAGTTTTTCTGTCAGAAATATTTTCTGCCATTCATAAAATAGAAAGTCAGTATGTGTGAAAGCATTATTTTCCCTGTGTTGGTATGTCGTTATTCACAAGTAGGATTGTGTCCTTTGTTCGTACACCTGGCTTGGTTTGTGCTTCTAGTATTTTGTTTTGAGTAATGTAAGTAGGTGTCATGACTATGATGTCACATGTTCTTTGGAAAGATACACATCCTGTTTATTAACAAGGAAGATTGGAATGACGTATGTGTTGAAGTGGTTTCTCTTTCATTAGGCCTATACAGACTTGGCAATGTATGCGGTATCAGTTTTCTGTCAGAAAATGTCGGTGCTGTTCATAACTCAAAGTCGGTGTGCACTGTGCATGTTGGAAAAGTTTTTTGTTGTTGTTGTCTAGATGGTATCATGTTCTTCATAAGAATGGATTTGTGAGTAAGTACTATAAATCTATGTGAAAATAGAACTGTAAAGGATAAATGTACTTCATTCCTCTCTTACCTGTCTCACCACAATGCCAGCACTATATATATCATCAGTTACACTGATTTACATGCATTGATGAGGTTGTGAGGAGACAAACACAAGAAGCGTTGGGATGTTAATTCAGTTGGCAATGGTTTTATGACTGTTTAGTAGTATGATTATAGATTTCTAGACTTCCCCTAATGTTGTGGGAAGTTTCATTACAGAGGAGATGTTGTCATACCATTCATCTGGGAAGAATACAAGTATGATTATGTTGGGAGTGCACAAAAATGCAATGTTGGTATAACACAAACAACAACAGCAAGCTTCTGTAAGGTTAATCACTTCCTTATTCTATCCATGAAGTGTTTGTGGTTTATATCAATAAGGAAAGTTGTTTTACCGTAGATACGTATCTGTTCCTTTAGTGTTCTGAAGATAGCGGTTCACTTAACGGTTGACAGTGATATGCTTCCAATTAGACTTATGTTACTAACGTCATTTCCTCATATGTAAAGTGTTTATATTGATGTCATATTTGTATACTTAGAACTGCATCTCTCAGCAGGGTAACAAAGAAAGCTCAAGGATTTTGTGATGTGTCACTCTGGATTAGTCCAGTTAAGAATTCAGATCATGTATGCACAATGCTTGTCACAAGGGCTGCATTATCTTAGATAATACTTTATCCTCCCTCCCTCCCTCCCTCCCTCCCTCCCTCCCTCCCTCCCTCCCTCCCTCCCTCCCTCCCTCCCTCCCTCCCTCCCTCCCTCCCTCCCTCCCTCCCTCCCTCCCTCCCTCCCTCCCTCCCTCCCTCCCTCCCTCCCTCCCTCCCTCCCTCCCTGTCCCAACCCATGATGTCCCCTCCCTCCCATCCATGTCCCCTCTCCCCCTCCCATACACGTCCCCCTTCAATCCCTGTCCCCACCCATGATGTCCCCTCCCTCCCATCCATGTCCCCTCTCCCCCTCTCATACACGTCCCCCTTCAATCCCTGTCCCCACCCATGATGTCCCCTCCCTCCCATCCATGTCCCCTCTCCCCCTCTCATACACGTCCCCCTTCAATCCCTGTCCCCACCCATGATGTCCCCTCCCTCCCATCCATGTCCCCTCTCCCCTCCCATACACACCCCCCTTCAGTCCCTGTCCCCACCCATGATGTCCCCTGCCTCCCATCCATGTCCCCTCTCCCCCTCCAGTCCACGTCCCCCTTCAACCCCCTCTTCCCCTTGCCAATGGTTTCCCCTGAGAGTAGATGTAGAGTAGAACCCCTGGGACAAATCTTAATAGGTACAGTTAGGACCTTGCAATGTCATCTGCAAATTAATCAGGTCACACATCCTGAGTCTATGCATGCTATTTTCATCAATACTGTAGTTTTAATTTTCACAAAGAGTTGCTTTACTTTTGTCAAACTTTTACACACACACATGCACAAACACACTAATCTTTACATAAACTAGCTGTTTGATTACCTAAGAGGGAAATTTGATTGTATGTTTTCATTTGGTAACTTGATAAAGTGTGACATCATAACGCCAATTCCATTTTCGTGTAATACACCAGGAAACAATGCATACACATAATAACAGTGACTCAAGTGTATTACTGTTTATTTCCTTATGTTGCAATATTAAGACACGAAACTTACCAGGTTTTAGTTTTACAGTGTTGTTGTTGGTAGTAGAGTAGGAATGTCCTGTTACAACCAACACACAGTTCTATAGTATTTCAAGTTTGGATTGCAATGGCGACAACTTGTTGTCTGAGTACAGCACTATGTTACATGGATCTCATGGAGGTAAGAAATCTCAAGTATACCTATGTGCTTGAATGTATTATCAAACTTGACAAGTAAAGAGAAATTACAAACAAAACTTACTACCCAAAAATATTGCAAGAATTAGTACCACATTGGTTACATATTGTACAAGATTACTGAGCTGGTTTGGAGTAAGTTACTGTAGGGAGTTTAGGGAAGGGACGTTTGGGTTTGCTGCCACAATACACTGAAAATATGATGGTACTGTGTATTGTATAATGTATACAGTACAGAATAGTATAGTGTAGTAAAGTATTGTATAGTGTAGTATAGTATTGTAAAGTATAGTGTAGTATAGTATAGTGTAGTATAGTATTGTATTGTATAGTGTAGTATAGTATTGTATAGTGTAGTACAGTATAGTGTAGTATAGTATTGTATAGTATAGTGTAGTATTGTATTGTATAGTGTAGTATAGTATTGTATAGTGTAGTATTGTATAGTGTAGTGTAGTATAGTATAGTATCGTATAGTGTAGTGTAGTGTAGTAAAGTATAGTGTAGTGTAGTATAGTGTAGTCTAGTATTGTATAGTATAGTATACACACACACACACACATATATTTAGTGTTCAAACGGAAAATACGGATTACCAATTATGCCTTCATATTCGGGCTGATTCCGATTCCAATTATTTGATAAATAGAAAATATCCCATTTATACGAAATCGGAATGTGAAGTAAGTGATAGAAACAATTATTGTTGTGCTTTTCCTCTGTTTCCCTTTTCTTTCATTGTACTTAATGTAAAAAAGGGCTCTTATGTATCCTTTTGTATGTAACAAATCACCTCTGGGTTTTGCAGAAAGAAAATATGACATCCTACCAAGTATTAAGCACTGTGCTTAGCGAATGGCCTAACCACTTCGACGTGTATGCCACCTGTTAATGGCTTGAAATGCGCTAAGAATAGTTACTCAAAATATCCATCTCCAAAAGTATCTCAGACAACCATCCATCTTCAATCTTTACCAAAGTGTAAATTTTAAGTACATATTTATTTTATTACATTCTGACATTATTTTGTACTTACAGTACTTTTAGTATTATTCTGGTTATGAACAAATAGAAATGTTACGAACTTGAAGTTAATCATCCTAATACGTTACCTATTTAACTCCATTCAAGTTCAATTAGAAAATGTAAGCTTTGGCCTATTAAACTGAACAGCAAATGGTACCATCGTAACTTGTTTATAATTACTGTAGAATGTTACCAGATTGTTGTAAAGAAATCATAACAACTAAAAACTACTCCAATATTGTTTTTTCACATGAAAACTTTGCTTTTAATTGTGCATAATCGGTTTGAGCAAAATTGTAGACCGTATTTCGAGATCTGTTTACAATGTAACAACCTAGTGTTAGGCCTAATGCGATGGCTATGGATTCCAGGCATATCAGCATTTCTGCCAAAATTAAATTATTTTAGGGCATTGCCGCAAACATCGAAAGGTTGAAAAAAAATGGAGATAAGAGGGTCCACGGTAAAAGGGAGGCAATGGGCAGGGAAGCATGGCCCTTTGCAAATTGTGAGAAAAAGAAACATCAAATTACAAATTAGTGCATCAAATACTGCACTACGGAGCATTTCATGCCTGAACATAACCTTGATACTCAACGTAGGCCTTATCTAGCACATTCGTTAATTTGCAGAAGTGCATTGTTACCATGCTAACTGTGTTGAGAAATATGAAGTCACTAGCCACGAGGGAAGCAATATTTATCGGGGTCCCTGGCAGCCTAATTTGATGAAATTTAATTTAGAAAGACGTATAGAGGGTGTCTTTATTTTAATGTTTCGTAGTAAAAGAACAAACCCAGAACATCAGTTGATATTTTCACCTTCCATGTGTTTTGAATAATGATATTTTCACCTTCCATATGTTTTTGAATAATCGGTATGACATAAACTGGTATTCCACATAATTTTTACCGATTCCGATTATGTTCAGATAATGCAATAATCGGCACGATTCCGATTCTGATTATCGTTTGAACACTACTGTATATAGTTTGTTAACTCTCTCATTACAGTTCATTTGGAAGCACTAAGAAATATTTTTCTTATTTTCTTCTGTTGTTATGTTATTTTTAAGGGTTAGTTGGTAAGTGTGGTAAAATTGAAGGACATTTGTTAATACCAAAGTCACAAAGTTCCCTTTTTACCAATCGTTCCTAGGACCCTCAGTCCCTGTATTGTTGTTTAAGTGTTTTGTGTAAGAATTGAAGAATCACTTCATATCAAGGTTGAGTTTAGTACTTCCTGGTAGTTTTCCTCTGCATTCAAGTCAATGACCATGGCCACCTGTTATAATTCTACCAGGATTGCGGAGGAGGTTGAATGGAAGGGGAAGTTCACAAACTTTACAAGTTTCTAAAAATTTCTTAAAACTTTTAACCGAAAGTTCCTAGGACCCTCAGCCCCTCTCAGTACTTCCTGGTAGTTTTCCTAACCTCTGCATTCAAGTCAATGACCATGGCCACCTGTTATAATTCTACCAGGATTGCGGAGGGGGTTGAATGGAAGGGGAAGTTCACAAACATTTCAATTTTCTAAAATTTGTAGAATGATTCATGTTTTATCAGATCGTTCACAAATGAATGTATGTTCTGTATGAACTCTTGTCTGTCAGTTGTTGCTGATACTAGCGTATATTATTCGATGTAAATCAAACTTGTTGCCTCTTCCAGATGTGTGTCTGCGATGAAATAAATTCATGATTCGTCCTTCTTTAAAGTTACTACAGTAGACATCAGAAACATGGATACCATATTTAAACATGAAACCAGTGGCTTGCTACATCAGCATGTACTGTACATACTGTCTGAACACACTACTAGATCTATAGACAGTGCTTTGTAACTTAAAGGTTGTCTGTATTGGCCCTATGTTTTTATCTCATCTTCCCATAGGGAGGATGAGATATACAGTATTGTAGTTCCTTTGCCGGTTAGGCATATTCAGCTATGTCAGCTGCCATAGCAACAGTTGCCATGGTAATGATAAATTTTCTTGAGTACTAGCTTCTCTCAGGGTTACCCATGTTGGGATATCCCAGGGTGACTGGAAGTCCATGACTTAGGGAGGGGGTCAAAACGTATCCGTGTGTGGGGTGGGTGTCTTTGTGTGTGTCCAATTTTGTGCCAAAAACTTCTCTTAAACAGCTGGGCCTATTTTCTTGAAACTTAGTGGGAAGGTACCCCAGGGTGAACCCATGTGTCTCGCAAGACCCTTGAACCAAAGGTCATTGGTTAAATTGAGTGAAAATCAATTTTTGCTATAATTCCAAGGGGAAACATTGAATAGACATGGAACCTTCACAGGTATAATGGAAATGTCAAGCACTATGGAAATATGTGGTTGCCATTTGAACTGAGTCAAATTTATTGTAATGTGATTGACATCATGATGGTTGCCAGTAACTCTAATGTGTACTTCTTTCTTTGCAGTCGGTATCATGGGGAAAGATCCGAAAAGTCGTTCACTGGTCACCTTTCATACAGTCATTCAAGAAGAAGTATCCATGGGTTCAAATTGCTGGCCATCAAGGTAAAAACGGCTTTGTAGAACGTTGGCATGTCGTTCTAGTTGAGAATGATATAAGAATCAGACGTTTTAGCATTGATCTTTGTTAATATTCAGTAATATTCGACACATAACTCCGATAGGAGTGCATTAGAGTGACTAGTCAAGTGTCATTTCAAGTACTGAAGGAGTACTCTGTATACATGTACGTGATTGATCGTACTGAATAAAATGAATTTAAAAACAAAGAAACCAATGAATACTCTATCCGTGCATAAATAACCTGGCAGGTGTTGGTAAAAGCTTCCATTAATTGATGAAAAAACCCATTCAGCTGAGATATAAAATATACACATTGGCTTCAATGTATGCACATTTCATAGCCTCATACTATTTAACATGTACTTTCCAAGTACCAACATTAATGTATTCAATTTTGAAAAGTCACTTGGAGGTCATGCTGGTGGGTTTTTTTTTTTGGTGGTTGGAAAATTGATAGTTTTATTGTAAACACACTCGACCACATTGCAGGGCTCCGAAGTGAAGAAAAAAGAAAATTAAAAAAGAGTCAATACTGTAATATTACGTTACTAAAAGTGGAAAGGGGGAGGGGAAGGGGGGGGATGATGGGATGATCTTAAATGCTATCCATTCCTCTTTCTTACTTATACTAGAGAAAGGACGTGACAATTTATTCCCCAACTGGAGTTTACAAAATGGCTGCTAGCTGTTTGAAGCTTTATAACTTTTGACATTGTGATAATAATGGTCAATTAAATTGAACTCTTCTTCGCCATATGTTACTTAGCTTCTCACTGACTTCCAGGAATCTCCTCCCACTATATCAAACAGCTAAGTAAAGGGTTTAAATAATGATACAATTTACTATCCTAATTAATGGGATATAGATACCCTCTTCTTTTTCAAATGGTTGTTTCCTAGTAAAGTTGTCTAGCACATGATGGTTGCCATGACGTCAGTTTTTATCTCAATACGTAGCATGTATGGAGAAATTGTCACACAAAACAAAGCTCTGAAAAACGTTTCAGCGTTTCCATTTTATGGACCCCCCCGCATCCTGTCAACTCTCTCATTAACCAGCACATGTATTAAAGTCCAGAATACGTGGATTTTCATGAATATTACAACATGTTCACACCTTCAAATTGAATGTTGAAACTAAAATGATAGATGGATAGGGAAAAAAAAGACCCATTTTGAACTTCTGATGCTCAATTTCTGCGAGATTCACTCAAGGCATGAATTAATGGCTGAATTAAGAGCATACTGACGTCAGAAGCAAGAAAAAGCTTTTAACACACATTTAGATTATTGGGGTTTTATGCTACGAGGAACTGCCCCAGGTTGAAAGCATTTATCCCAATTTGGTTATTAATGGATAAGTGAGTATCTATTGAACGGAAGTTTAGTACTCCTCTGGGGAGGATTTGGAAGGTGTGAACAGTTACAATTATTATACCATGTATTCGTGAAATGGAATTATTTTGATGATAATGAACTTTTGGCTTGAATTTCTAAGGTTGGATATGTTAGCAGAACTTTATATATTGAAATTATCTCCTCGGCTTGGAAGACATACATCACAAAAGAAGAAAACTAGAAAAAAAAAAAAGGGAGGAAGGGGAAAAAAAGGATAGAAACGTATAAAGAAATGGAAAGAAAAAGGCCATGACATTTAAAGACACTGTCGTCACAGCTTGGTACAGTAATTCACTTTTCCAGCAGAAATCAATAGTTTTCCAATGATAGATACTGCGTGTGTCTATCACTTGGTAATTCATGCAGCAAACACATATAGATCTATGGACTATATAAAAACACAAAGATCAGAAAAGAAATAAAATATGAGCCCTGTCGAATGGAAATCATAACCTTCATATATTTCGATTTTTCATATTATCCAACACATTGATTAGCTTGTTATTAGTGTTTATAGAAGATGAAATATTTCATTCCTTGGATGTGCCCTTCAGACTTACAGTGGCTGCTTCTGTTTGCTTGATAAATACCCAAACCTGGCAGGTTTCGGGAACTTTTGTGTGAATATTACATGATTTGGAAAGAATAATAAAAAGTTAAAGTCTAACTCACATTGCAGCTCTAAAATCTGAAGGCAAATCCAATTTTTTTGAAATTCACATTAAAATCGATCCTTTTGCCTTAACAAATATTTATTCCCAGAAAATTTGTGGAAAACGTTATGTTATGTTGTTTTTTTCAGTTTCAAAAGCTTGACTAATTATAACTGTTAATATACCCAGTTTCTTCACATTGGTGCGGTTGTTGTTGAGTTTTAATTACAAACCTGGATTTAATGTACAGTATTTATACTGAAGAGTGATGTAAATCAGGTATGTTACATCAGCTGATCTCGAAATGTTTGATAGAGTCAGGTTCCTCCTGTATTATGAATCATTTCTGAAATCTTTTATTTATATTTTTGTTTCTGTCTGTCTGTTTATGTTATAGGTAGTTTCAAAGCTGGAGAATGTGGGACAATCTTGAAGAAATACTGTGAAAAAGAAGAGAAAGCTCTGAAGGGATTCATGAATGATGTACTGCGGCCATACATACCAGAATACAAAGGAATAGTAGACAAAGAAACAGAGAGTATCCTTTAACTGATCATGATGAAAAATAAACATAAAATACAGGTGAAATCGAATAGTACTAATCACCAAGTAACAGTATGATAAAAAAAAAAAATTGTCAAATAGTGGACGTATGAAGACACTTTAAAAATGAAGGATTTTAAAGACATTTGTTGAAGATTTGCTGCATTATCAGTACAAGAGAATTGTTAATTGTCTAAGTTCTAGTTTGCTTTGGTTATTTTCTTGTGTTTTTTTTCTGTTCAGGTGTAAATTGAGCTTAAAAACTTTAGGAGTTTTAACTTTGCATAAACTATAAAGTGATTCCACCTCTTTATTAGATCCTTAATAATCGTCACAGGGTACGTTCAAATGCAAGACCTACTGGAAGAGTTCGATAATCCATCAGTTATGGACTGCAAGATGGGAACAAGGTTTGTTAGCAGTTATCTTTTCTTTTCTCTTCTCTTACCTGCCCCATACTACCTACCATCCTACCTCCCATTCTACCTCATGCCTCTGGTTTCTTCTCTGTGTTCGTTGATGCTTGTCGAAATTCATGCTCTAGTAATGACCTTGTGTGTGTTTAATTGCAGGACATATTTAGAAGAAGAATTGAAGAAAGCCAAGGAAAAGACTAAGCTAAGACATGTAAGTATGAAAAGTAAAGGATGGAAAACCTGATATCAAAGATATGATGATACGAAACATCTGATATTATTTATTGTAACTATCAATAGATTGATAAGGGTTGTGTGGATATGATGGTATCAAAGATCTGATATCATTGATTATAACTATCAATACATTAATAAGGGTTGTGTGGATATGATGGTACCAAAGATTTGATATCATTAATTGTAACTATCAATAAATTAATAATGGTTGTGTGGATATGATGGTATCAAAGATCTGATATCACTTATTTTAACTATCAAATCATTTGTAAGGGTTGTGTGGAAATGATGATAATCTAAAGTCAAATATACATAACAACTGTTTGGATACTCATCACAATGACCATGATAAGACCAATCATTGACATAAGTACATGGTAAGCAGTTTAATTCCCTGTGAACGGCCCTTTATAGATGAATTGATAGTAACTTCAATGGTGTTAGCTTTACTAGTAAACCTCCAGCCTCCCCCCCCCAATAAAATAAATAAATAATGAGATGTTTTCAACTGGCAATACGACGAATGACATCAAAAATGGGGAAAATCTAGTGGTAAGGGTGAGCAATTCCTAAAGGAAGAAATAACAACACAAAATCCATGTATTCATGTAAGACTTAATGATTATTTCAAGTTTTCTTGGTCGAGACTGAAAAGTGATGCGTGGTGTAGCTAAACCCTTGTCATCATATCAGCTGGTCCATCTCAATACAACCACTGTACACATATATAATGCAAAGTACTCACATAAGTCAACAGTCAGTCATATGTTCATATCGCGATCGTGCATTTTCTGTTGCTGCACCTGCCCTTTGAACTCCCGATTATTGTACGTGACTCCCCAACACTTAAAAGTTTCAAAAGACAGCTTAAAATGTTTATTTTTTCTTCTTAATGTTTGTTTGAGCATTTTTCTTTTTTCCTTTGCTAAGCGCTTAGAAACATTTGTATTAGGCGCTAAGTAAATGTTATTTATGATTTTTTAACAAAAGCGCTGCACTTAACCCATTTCCT
Organism: Apostichopus japonicus; assembly: GCF_037975245.1. Classification (NCBI taxonomy): domain Eukaryota; kingdom Metazoa; phylum Echinodermata; class Holothuroidea; order Aspidochirotida; family Stichopodidae; genus Apostichopus; species Apostichopus japonicus. Next base: position 5,588,282 of record NC_092568.1, read on the forward strand.
TACGTTGAACTAGCGTTGCAATTTGATGGCTTTTTATCTGCCTTTAACGCCATAAATTGCAACTAAAATAAAAGCCACCACGTAGCTAGCTGGTAGAATCAAAGTGGCACAACTATTGTTGACTTTCAAAATCAATCTCTCCCTGTTTGGATCGTGATATTATCTCAAATACACTTGAACCCACATTGTGAGCCTCTGCCAATGAACTTCACAGCAGAATGTCCCTACGTCTTGAAAAAGACTTACATTACAAAGCAAACATGAAGCATGTAGTATGCTAACATTCTTTTTGTCATGGATGTTGTTTACTCAGTACAGTATATAAGAATGATGGGATTTTTAGAAAAGGAGAAAAACAAATTTCATAGATAAGTAACAGTGGTATTAACTTAATGTGGTGGGAAGCAGAATGTTATCATACAGTCTTTTGGAATGTGTGGGGTATTACATCAGAATCTCATCCCCTGGTTACCATGGCTACAGGGTTAGTACGTCAAAGAAGCTTATTGTGTTTTTAGCTATTTAATATTCCCTATGTAAGTAAACTGTGGTTTACCAATATTTTCACTGTTTGAACAACACTGATGCTGTCGGTAGTCAAACAACTAGGTGACGTATGTAACAGCTTAAAGCTGCATGGTGCATTGAAATTTGTCACAACCTGGTGGTTACATGCTCCAGGAAAGAGATGGTATTTGGAAACCTAATCTGTCACTTTAATAACTTGAACATGAAACCGGGAGTGGTGAAGTTCAGCATAACTTGCAAATGATGCCAATAATGCAACATGTCAAACTCTGCCAAATGTAGTAGATGTTTGTAGATATTGGATTCTAAAAGTATTAACTTGCTGATAAGAAAGAGACAATACTCGTAACCATGGAGATCTTTTAGTTCGATTGAGATTGAGAGGCTTTAGATTTTGTGTGAATTACACTGTACATGGTCATATCTGAAGGATATTAGTATACTGCCAGTTGCAACATACAGAGGTGCATGATGGGTAGTTAAGAGAGTATCCCCACTGGCGGTAGTCTAGCTGACCGTTAATCTGTCGATAATCTCATAAACCATTTAACAGGTAGTAGAATAATAAAAGCAACCATAATGTGCGTAGTTGAGTTATTTCATTGTGTACTATACCCAACAGCAGCAAATTCTGGCTGACCGTGATCTTTCTTGTAGATTAAAATTGCTCATGCATTTAATCAGTGTTTATTCAAGATAGTTGACTGAAATTGTTATCTCCATTAAAATCAAACAATACTCAATCGTTGTACAGACGAACGGGGTTAAGTTGTGGTAATACTTGAATTGTTCAATTTGTTTCTGCGTGTGTGTTTATGGTATGGTGATTATTATTATTATTTTGTTAGGTAAGTGGCATATTTTTGGAGGTGTGTCTTTGAACGAAAGGTTTTCCTCATTATTATCGACATGAATAACATTCCGCATAATCGTTCTTGGTAAATATTGATTTAGTTTTGAGTGCTGATTTGAAACCCTTCACAGTATTGCACATTTTTACATGTTCTGAAAGTGAGTTCCACAGACTTTGTACTCTTTTGACAATGAACTTAACCAGCCTTTTAGTTTTTGGCAAAGGGAAACGGTTTCTTAGCTGGGGAGTGGGGGGGGGGGGGCGTCATGTTGGTCTCTCCCACATTTGTGGTCACTTAAGCGTTATAAAACTAACTGCTGATTATTATTATGTAACCAAAGATATCATACCTTTATGTATTTTTAACATTTTTCAGGATCTCTATGAGAAGATGATTTGCATCGATGCCAGTGCACCAACGGAGGAGGAGAATGAGCAGAGAGCAATAACCAAACCACGTTACATGCAGTGGAGGGAACATGTCAGCTCCTCGGCTACACTAGGCTTCAGGATCGAGGGGATAAAGGTATTAACAACCAGAACATTTATGTATTTACTTTGTTCCTCGCTTACCTGTCTCTCCACAACCTTAGCACTCTCATTCTACCATGCCTTAAATGAACTGGTAACCTTTTAACACTGTGTGCCCTCTGTGACCGGCCCCACCTGAATCAAACTACAGGTTATGGCATTGCTTACTTAAGGGGGGGGAGTGAGGAAGGGGGGGGGTTAAACAATATCGTTGTCTCCAGAGCTAGTTTTACATAAATATGTGTGTTAGAGCATTATAATCATGATGTGATGACTAAGCAATATAAGGCACAGGAATGGAATGTGTGAACGTACAGTAGCATAGACCTATAACTGGAGGGATCTGTGGAGGAGGGTTGCCATCAAACTGTGCACAATGAAAATAAAGAAAATGGATGGAAAAAGTATAGCATTGAACAATTGTGTTTGTTGACTTATATGTAAAACTATTTTGAATCTGAATTAAGTTGTATCTACCAATTTGACATTGTTGCTTAATAAATTTTATTAAAAATATCTGATATTACAATTTCATCTCTGAAATACAACGGTACTGGCTATTTGATATGTTAGACTTTAAAAGGCCAAGTGTGTTATGAACTTAATGTTATTTTTCACCTTCACTTAGTGTTATATAAAGACTTTAATTTATTTCCTAACAGATATATGTCCTTTTCCTTGTGGTACTTTGGTAATTACAGCTAATACAAGGTGCACCATTTAATATATTGCACCTTCTTCATTTCTAGTAAGAAACATAAGTTTTATTAATGTATAGAAATAGATAGAGCTCCTCCTCCACCTACCCCCCCCCCCCCCCTCCATTACCTTAATGGAACTATAAATAGAAAGAAACCAAACCTTTGCTTGGCAGTACTGAAATTCATTAAAAAATGTGTCACTTTTATAGAAATTTGGAGACAAGCCTCTCTCAAGGTTGTTAAAATTGTATGGAAGTAATTGCTCCAAAACCAGCAGAGAAAAACTCAAACTGTGTTGTAAAATTGAAAGCATTGACTGTGGCCATCTCAGTACAGAAGTGTTTGATCAGTCAAGTGTGAGGTGTGAACAATGCCCTATAGATTACATTGAGGTAGATAGAACTAGGGGATGGACAAGATACAGCTTGGGCTAAAGACCATGATAGCATTGTGGAGTAGACTCTAGGCTGGGAGATAGATAAAGTGCAACCTTCGACTGATGACAATAGTAGCATTGTGGATTAGACTCTAGGCTGAGATAGATCAAATGCAACCATTGACTGATGACAATAGTAGCATTGTGGATTAGACTCTAGGCTAGGAGATAGATCAAATGCAACCTTCGACTGATGACAATAGTAGCATTGTGGAGTAGACTCTAGGCTAGGAGATAGATCAAATGCAACCTTCGACTGATGACAATAGTAGCATTGTGGAGTAGACTCTAGGCTAGGAGATAGATCAAATGCAACCTTCGACTGATGACAATAGTAGCATGGTAGACACAGATGTAAATTGCTTCTGACTTGACATCTCTGTCAGTTGTTTCTATAGAAACAAAAATGGGAAACATTTACTGAATAATTAACAAGGAATGTTTTCCATTACTGCACTTGTAGCAATGTGCCCTCCTCCCTCACAGTTCCCCCCTCTCCCCCCCCCCCCAAAAAAACCCCTTGTGCATTAATAATAATGAAGACAGAAATTGTATCTTTGAAACTTTTTCCTTTTTGCTTTGACACACAGAAGGGTGAGGGGCATTCTAATAAGAAGTATTACAAAGTACATGACAGAGAGGAAGTCAGCGAGTGTTTCAACTCATTTATAGAGGGCGATCTAGACATCAGGGATAAATATGTCAAGAAACTCATCATCATCCGAGCTACCATGGAAGCATCACAGTTCTTTAAATCTCATGAGGTGACAAAAATATGACTTTATTCATTAAGAGTAGAGCTGCTTTCATTTCATAATTCATAGTTCACGTCGCATTGGATGCACTCTATATTATCAGTGTAAATGCACTTAGTTGTAAATGGTAGCTGGTTGTTTTTTTGCAACTTCTGCTGCCATGGAAATGCATTAGCATAAAGAAACTGGTTCATCTTTTTCTTACATTATATTATTACAACAAATGTTTTTACTACCAGCAGAAATGCCCTTGATTCTTCAGATAATCCATGGTTAGCCTACCAGCCTAACCAACACAAACTCACTTCACCTTGGATAATTATACCTCGAGAAAGCCTTACTCTTAAAGGCCTAAACTAACTTACATATAGGAATTGTTGTGTGTTATTGTTTATTTGTTATTGTTCTTTTATGTGGTTATGCTAACAGAATACACATAGCAAAGTTGTTGTAATAGCAAAGTTGTTGTGATTGAAAAGCAAACCAAATAACCAGCCCAAGCTTCATGCACTTTTAAGGTGTTCTTACCACTACCTATGGATCGGCAAGGTCCTTTACTCTTTCAAGAAATAAAGTTATATCTAGCTAAAAAAGAGTATGATATTATACTCTGAGGATAGATTTCAAAATTAAAAAGTATAATTTAGGTTTGTATTTTATTGAAGTGTGAACTTTATATTAAAACTGCATAAATAACAACAACTAACCAATACTGTTAACCGTTGTTTTTTTCTATCAATATTTTCAAACCTGTATTGGATTCTCTCACTAAACCTATATTTTCAATGGTTGGAACTGGTTGCATTCACCAGACATGTCACTCTAGACTTAATTTATGAATTTGATTCTCTCACTAAATCTAGAGTTTGAATGGTTTTAACTGGTTGCATTAACCAGACATGCCACCCTAGACTTAATTTATGAATCTGATTCTCTCACTAAATCTATATTTTCAATGGTTGTAACTGGTTGCATTAACCAGACATGCCACCCTAGACTTAATTTATGAATCTGATTCTCTCACTAAATCTATATTTTCAATTGTTGTAACTGTTTGCATTAACCAGACATGCCACCCTAGACTTAATTTATGAATTTGATTCTCTCACTAAATCTATATTTTCAATGGTTGTAACTGTTTGCATTAACCAGACATGCCACCCTAGACTTAATTTATGAATTTGATTCTCTCACTAAATCTATATTTTCAATGGTTGTAACTGGTTAGCATTCACCAGACATGCTACCCTAGACTTAATTTATGAATTTGATTCTCTCACTAAATCTATATTTTCAATGGTTGTAACTGGTTAGCATTCACCAGACATGCTACCCTAGACTTAAGTTAATACTAAATAGGATGGTGTACAGGATTTGTCACAGGTACTCTGATAAGCATATATTGCCAAGTGAGGTGTCATCACCGATTGAAGCTCTGAAGCCATTGTTCGTTTTGTAAGATACACCTTGTTTATCCAAAGAAGAGAAATTTGGTGCAAAAAGATGCTTTTAGGAGTCCTGAACATCGAACTTGCCCGCACACATTCAAACATGTCAAGTTTTAAGGAAAAACCATTGAATATAAACCAAACAATAGCAATAATAAGGGAAAAACATCTTGCTACTGCCCATCGCCCCTCTCAACCCCCCTCTCTCCCCTTTCTCTTGCACCATCTCAATGAAGTTGCTAATCCATGACCAGCCATATCTGCCCACATCATACATAGCTATCTCATCAGTAAGACATAATGTTGTAGGTTTTGCACACAGCAGTCAGGGAATCTTCTTGTTTTGTCCATCATACAAAGCATCATAAAGTCTAAACAATTGCTGAATCATGTTAATGTTCTAAATGTACTAAATAAGGGGATTGACATTTACTTGGCAATATGAAAACCAATAGATTTGAGGAGCGAAATTCTATTCTTATTTCAAGGCAGGTACAGTATTGCATCAGTATCTAGATATTATATAATATCTAGATAGTATAATGGATATTAATGTGTCTCGTTCATCAACAACTGAAGGTTGTTTCAATGTTAAACTACCAGCAACTCTGGGTATTGTTAGTCTGTTTGACATTGCCATCTAGGCTTGCATCAGCAGATGTAACGATACATAGAGTTAGATAGTAATAACATTAACCCTGGATTTAAATCAAGCAAAGACGTAGATAGTAAAAGTCATACCCTGGGAAAAATTTTCCCTTTTTCAGGGTAGAATCTGTAGTTAACGCTTCACTGAATTTTCTCATTAGAGAATTCAAGCATTGATTACGATTTGAAAAATATTTGATTTTGCAAAAGATAAAAAAGGAACAGAGAAAAGTAAAATGTCACTACTGACAGCTCAGAGCAAAGCAAATGGCAAAAATGACATTAACATATTCTTGACTGCAGTCACTTTATTTAATTGTAACAAGCAGCAGCTTGGTCAATTGCAAGGTATCCATTTAGTTTAGTCTCCATTTTTGTTTTTAAATCATTACAGGTAATCGGAAGTTCTTTACTGTTCGTTCACGATAAATCAGGCAAGGCATCGGTATGGATGATAGACTTTGGCAAAACAACGCCATTACCGGAGCACCAATTGAACAATCACAGAGAACCTTGGAGGGAAGGAGAAAATCTGGAGGACGGTTACTTGTTCGGGCTCGATAACATGATACAAGTTTGGAAGGACTTAGTAACAATTCCCTCTTCAAACACTAACATGAGGATACATTGAGGGGTAGGCCTAACCTACATGATCTTCCACCACCAAGGGAGTGTTTCCTCCTCCTTCCTACCCGAGTGGATTGAAAGCAATGCATGAGTATTCAATGGTGTTTATATAGCAGGGACTGAAGGGTGTTTTGTTTTTAGCATGCTTGCATGCAAAACTTGGTGATAATCATTTTTTATCAAATTACTGAACCAAAGTTTGGATTTAAGAAAGAAGAAGACGAAGAAGACGAAGAAGCAGAAGAAGAAGATAAAATGAAAAGCCGAGATCTTTTAAATACTTGCACAGTTAACACCGTCAGGTTGTGAATTTGATTGTTTTACAAAAAGCTTGGTCATATCCATATGTTTAGCCGTTTCAAAACTATTTTGCCCCTTAAAGTAAGAGAGGAACAGTTTACCATTGTCAACTTTTGTCCCAAAATAGAGCAAATTTAAATATTGCTAAGGGGATCACACTGTGCCTATTGTCAGTGTTTTCTTCTGACAAAACATCTTCTTGATAGCAGTGGTGGTTAAGATGCTAGCTAGTTTATTCGAAAATTTTCAGATCTGGAGTTAATTCGGTTTACCTAGCTCTCTGTGTGCTCACTTTGTAATGTCTTCCTAGAGTGCATTGTTAATTTATTCATGCCTTGGTGTTTACCACCTGCATGCATGCTTAATTTAGGCAATGTGGTCAGGAGCAGGTGCTAAATGGCTTTGCATACGAATGGAGATGCTTGCTTAACATTCATCTTGAATAATTTGAAACTGTAGCTTAAGCTAGCTGGGCCGACTAACGTCTACCTTCAACAATGATGAGAATAAGATGACCCTTAGGAAATATTGTCCAAAAAGTCAAAAAAATGGGCTGAACAAGGAGAGAAGGTAAATACAGAAACTTTTGAAAAGTGAAAGACCACTTTTGTTGCCTTAGGCCTCTCCTCTTTCCTTTGAATTGACAAGGAGTAGGTGTATGAGATCCATGATGGAATAGTATGTTGAATTTTAATACGATATTCAGTGAACTATTTTAGTTATGTTAAATTGAGGTAAGGACATGCCCCTTTAGGTCCCGTTTTCCTCCCTATCCCAAGGTCACCTTGGTGTCTTTTTATGAGTGGTTTTATTTATTCTCACATTTGCAAGATGGTATAAGAATATTTAATGAAGTGATATGTGAATAAAGAGTCTTAAACCATGGTGTTATTTTTGGTTAAGGATGTTTGGATTTTGGGATCTTTCGTAGAGTTTGCTAGCAGAGCTAATTGTGAACACAAACAAGTGCGCAACTCATTTGAAACATGTCTGCTGGGGTTGACCTAGGCTTGTGCAGAATGAGCAAAAATTGATTTCTTATATTTACTTTGTTTTTACAAGTTTTTGATACATTTTGATCATCACCATCACCACCATTATCACCATCACCATCATCATCATCATCAGGTTTTGTACATTGAAATCTTCATACAGTCAATTTCATAAAGCAAGATTGCAGATAATATGTGAAGCCTTTTTTACCTGTGGTGCTTTGTCACGGTTTGTGAGGTACAAACTGTACTTTAAAGAAAATATTAAAAAAATACCAGCCTTGTAATAAATTATTGTTTCTCTTTGTGTTTTTGTTTGTACGTATGCATGATGTAGTCAGCACGTTGGGATGAACTATCTGATTTGCATCATATGCATATGCATTATGTATAAATTAATAGTAGCTAGTCAAACACTTGAAGTGCTCTTACTGACTTTCACGCTATGTTTGTCTGTATATTTGCATGTCCTTCTGTGTGAATGTATGTCTGTACTGGAAGCTCGATCTTAATATTTGTTGGTGCTTGGTATGTCTTACATCAGATATGTGCCCAAGTTTCATTTCTTAACTTTGAACACTCACGTTTTAGTGCCTGGTCTAATTAAGACTTTTTCAGAGACAGGTATTGACTTGTGTCTTAAAGTCAAGGCTGCATCTGGATAAGCCCTTATTTTTAAAGTATTTATATCTTACTTCTTGTGAAGCAGTTTTATGTTTAGTGCTGTAAGCAATTTACAGGAATGTAAGTAGTATCAATGTTTCTTGCTGAGATGGTTAATGCCTCCTGTTTAGAATTACTTTTAATGCTCACCTTCTTGCAGTTACTTCCAAACTCGACCCATTTCTATGTTTGTTAGTGCATAAATTGATTTCATATTATGTGCACTGTATGTAGATTATGATGATAGTTTTAATCAGCTGCAAAGATTTACAACTATCTCCCTTCTACAATAAATACTTTCCAGCTCTTTATCTCACCCACTCCCAAATTTCAATAAACTCAATAGTGTGATAATCTAATATTTAATTCAAGGCAAACTTTCGCCCACAAATCATTCATAGAGATTCATAGAGAGATCAACTTTGGTAATGATTTACAAAACATTTTAAGTTCAGGAATAACATTTGCTAGATATGAAATAATTTGATGGAAAGGAAAGGAAAAGTGAAGTGAACAGACCCATTTTCATAGGCTAAAATAAGAGTTCTAAGAAGGTGTAGGTAGATCTTTTAAGAATAAAAAAGTTAAACCAAGATTCGGTCTTTACTTACCTTATCAACCTGATCAAAATGACTGCATATAAGAATGGCAGAAACAAGACAAAGTTACCCACACACAAAGTGAGACTGATGACTCACATCTTATAAATATGCAATGTTTGATGCTCTCAACTCCTGTTATTAATGCAGTAAAAAACCCTTCAACCATAAAGATGAATTTCATACCTGAGTAGAAAAGATAAAAGTGTGTGCTTCGAAGGGTTTATGCACTTTTTGATGAGCCAAGTGTTACTATGGCTTTGCAAAGGTGTGTTTATGCTGCATAGTATAAGCTTATTGCTGGTAGCTTTTGTGAATCTTGTTTAATGTTTAACTGTAAAACGGTTTCTATTTCTTGTTTAAAAGCTTAAGATTTATGGACTAATTTACGATGATATGTCAATCCAAGAGAGTGGTCTCCTTGTCAGCCGAGGTTGTGTTGTCTGCAAAAGGAGTTAGCTATTTTTATGATCAATAATTCTAATTGCATACTTTCTATTTTTTAAAGAGTTTCCAAAGGGAAGGTTATTCGAAGGTGCCATACCATGTTTTCAAAGACCCACGCTGAACTCTAGTTTCTACCCCTGTTTGCTTTTCCTCCACCCTTCAAAGGCATCTTTCCAGCTGATACAGTCTTTCAGAGTATAGGTTTCATACTAAAATAGCCCCAATGAGTTTTTGCCTTTTCTATGATAAATGCTTGAAGCTGTTCATGTACTAAAATGTAAAACATTCCATAACTAGTTCATTGTACACCTTGCCTCACTTTTAAGGTTTTGTTATCATTTTCTGATTACTTTGACATCCATATAAAGAAGAAGTAACTATTAGCAATTGAATATGTTGCAGGATGTTAAGGTATATATTGTTAATTAATTCTCTACACTAATTTAATACCCTAGATGAATAAAGTACAACTACAGTTCATCATTGGTCAGTACTCAGCCACAGTCATGTGATGGAGTAGCCGCCTCGTTACTATGCTCTCACAGACCTATTTCTTTTGTGGGTATGATATACATGCAATCTGTTTGTCAATAGTCAAATTGCTCAGTTATTTAACAGACTTTTATCGAATTTGTTAAAGTGTTAATTATCATGTATAACCCAGCAAATAAAAAGGCTATATAGTGATCGCCACGGACTAACAGATGGATAGCTCCTCAGTTGGTAGAGCGCTGACTTGTATCCAAGACGTCACTGGTTTGAATTACCGTTGCAGCCATAGATTTCTTAGACTCTTTTTCCAGTGTATGAATTTTATTAGGGTCAACAGATGTCCATAACTGAAAAAGAACTATATCTCTGGATATTAATCTGTTAGGAGTATTTCTAACTCATGGTGGTTTTAAAAAGTCCAATACAGAAGTTCTACTCTGTACTGGACATTTTGTGTATTTTTCTTGTTTTTATGTACAACATATTGGTCTAAATTGATCAAGAGCCTGAGGAACCATGTACAGATGTAACAGCCTATGTTTAAGGAAAGGTGTGCGCCGAGGGAAGGGGAGGGGGGGCAGGGTGATGAAAGGGTCTACTAGCCGTATGCCTCAGGGACCTCATTAATTTACTGTACCACCTGATTGATGAGTTTGTATTTTATGATTTTTAATTTATTTTATTTTGTCTCTTCACCAACTTGAGAAATAATCCGTTAACGTTTCAGGGTTAGCATAGAAATGGAATCCCAAAGTGTAAATTTACGTAAACAATAATTAGATTAGTTAGACATTTTTGTAGCCCTGTGCAAACAATAACGTATTTCAATCATTTTAATCTTGATCTGAAGGAGATTGAAGATTCCAAAGATACCGTATAAATGTTCATTTTAAATTTATCAACCATTATAACTATATATATATATATAAATATATATATATATATATATAAATATATATATATATATATATATACATATATATATATATATATATATATATATATATATATATATATATATTTATATGCGGCTTTTGGAAAGCCGCATAGGTAGACATAGAGCATGTTGCCCTGTGAATTCTTAACCAACGTATGTTATTTCTTGTTTTGGGAGGTAATATAAATTTGATCGCAACATGCTGAAACGATCTCATATCTGTCAAGATGAAATTATGAGAGATTACCAATTGTGAAAGAGTTTTATTTCACAATGTAATTTTCTGATCTACTTGAGCTCAACTACAAATGCGGTGTGCCTCTGTTTAATGCTAATTATATCAATATATTTCTAGTCTGTACATAGGTTGTTTTTTTCCTTTGATTACTTCATCATATAAGTGTGTGCCATTCTTTGTATTCTATTACCCAATAATATTATTAAGAAAAGATCAAGGAGTGATAAGAAATGTTAGTGTTTGGGCAGGGTTAAAAGTTAGTTGATCATGGGGGGGGGGGGTGAAAGGTGCTTGGTAGCAGGTCCTGTTACAAAAGAAAGGGGTGGGTGGGGTGGGTAGGAGGTATCACCAACTCCCTCCTATTTGGGAAAGTCAATCGTAGGGAAAATGTCAAAAACCTGATAACATCTACCTCGTTTGGTCAAAATTTAGACACTTCTGAGGGAGTGATTGATATATATTCCAAACCCCCCTTTACTCAACTACTTTGGATTGGTTTAAAATAAATTCTTGGCTTTTGTGTATTGGCGATTCTCTACCTACTAACAGGTCTGCTTGGCAGCCAAGTTTTAAAGGATAGTCCAGGTGAAAAATGATTTTTTAGTGATGAAACAGAAACATATTCTAAACTCAACATCCTAGTGAAAGTTCCATTCAATTCCAATGTTTGATCTGGAGATAACAGCTCTGATGTCATTACAGACAAATTATGTCTTTCTTTAAATGCATATCCAATTTACTATTTTTTTTTATGGTAAAATTGAGATGCATTAACATATGAATGCTCTACAGTCATTGGGGAGTATTGAGGGGTAAGATGGAACCCTATCCAATCCAAGGTGGAAAGGATAAACTGTACAAAATGTGACATTTCAAATATCAATATCTCATTAAAAATATTGCAATATTGGAAGTGCATGTAAATTTCACTAGGTTGCATAGAATATGTTCTTCTTTCACTAGTCAAAAATTAACTTTCCTCTGGATAATCCTTTTTAAGATGGTTTTAGGGGAGGACAAAGGTTATCACAGATAGGATGGCATTTTCATTGATGTGTTTATGTATGAAAGCCATTTCATACCTCCTCTAAACGATGCAGCTAAATGTAACTAGTATGTGCACATCATAGACAGGAATATATCTTGAAGCACTATGTTGTTAAAAACCTTACTTGCATCGAACTTGTGGTTTTCCCGATGTGATGAAGTTCTTTACCCATGAACCTCTATGATGCTTTCCCCATCTCATCTCATCCCATTCTGATTTCCACACTCTCCCCGCCTTCCATAAACTTTACCCGTGTCTCTAATATCAGTCAAGCTCTGTAGCTTAGCATCCTTGACTACAAAATGTCAGATATTTTTTTGGGGAATAATCTCCTTATTGTACAATATATTAAATAGTAAGATATATGTGAAGACAACTCAACAGAATTGTGGATTTTTGTTTTAAATGTGTTTTTTTTTTCTTTTAAATATTTTCAATCGATATGGTACTCTACAGTATAATTCTGAACAGGATACATTCCATATAAGCACCTAACGTATAATGTTCATGTATCTTCTGCTTCTGTGACTAATGATACAATTCCATAGAAGCACCTAATGTATCTTCTGCTACTATGATTAATGATACTGCTACACATGTATGCCTTCTTCATATATTTCTTCTTCATCTTCTCTCTGTTAATTATTATTTTTTTATACATGCTCTCAATCACAGGTGCTATTCATATCATCTGTTTATATCTCTTGAGTAAATTATCCATTAATGTCAAATGATTATTAACCTCAACACAAACTGGTTTGTACATGGTTTTGGAGAGGCTCTTGAATGCCATGTAAAATATTCTGAAATAAAAAATCCTCTTTTAACCAACAGAAAATGCCTATTTTCATTCAGTTTCTGGTGTCTTATTCTACCAATTTACTTGGTTAATCCAGGCTAACATTCTTCTTCAAGTTATTTTATTGATGTCAGGATGGTGAGGGGTGGAGTGGGGTGGGTTATGGAGTGCAAAAAGGGTACAAAAATTACCATCCACATCACACCTTTGTAGTTCTAAGTGGAAACTTGGTACAGTAATTTGCATCAGTGGGGAGAGGGGTTGGGACTGGGCCAGCTTGGTGATGGGTGTGTGCATCAGTGGGGGAGACGGTTTGGGGGTAGGCCGGCTTGGTGATGGGTGGGATACGAAAAGGTAACACAAGTCATCATGGGACATCATTTTTGGGAGGGAATAATGCAAATAAATTTTATGTACTCAGGTGTCATTTGAAAAGAACTACAGCATCCTCAGAAGAATTCTATTTTGAAAGGGTAAAGTTAAGGTTAGTGCCTGTGGATTTGGACAATGCAATCACCCATCTGAATGTAAAACACACTTGCGTGTTGACAAAAACGTGTGTGTCAAAAAGCTCTCCATAAAGGTTAGATGGATGGACTTTAAACTTGATTTACCTGTTGTGCCTCAGTGAATGGTGACATAGGATCAAAGGTCAGATGTGACAGGTCATTGTTGCCAATGTTTAATGGGGCTTTTATGCACATCGAAATACTGCAACTGTCATGTAGGAAATTAAAGTTTCAACCATGACCGTAGTTATGAATGTAAATGTAATGGGAACTTGTAGTCACTAAGGTTGGGCATCTGTCAGTGATGTCAAAATCAGGGTCAAAGATTAAAAGATTTCAACAAAACCTGTTTGTCAAACATTAATTATAAAATCACCAAAAACCATTACCTCAATGTTGGTTAAAAAAAGGACTTTCAAAGTTCATATCATATTAATAATATCATAATCATATTAATATTAGAACGTTAAAAGTCTTAAGGTTAACAGAAGTCAAAAAGTCATACTTTTTTTTGCGTAAAAAAAAGTGTGTAGCAAACTTTTCTGGATATCCCGCAGGAGTATCAGTGCATCAGAAGCTCAGATCAAAGGAACGGGAAATCTTCCTTTTTAGGGGACAAAGGGTGATCCAGAATCATTTTGTTGCGTAATTTAGTTTTTACAACCGGTAGACCACGCCTGAAATTAGCATTTCGGAAGTCACCCGTTCATTTTCACATGAAACTTGGAAAAGTTATCGTAGATATATGTTATCTAAATAACATCTTAGCTACCCCTAGGGATGCAGCCAGAAATTTGAAAGGGGTGGAGCAGAATTATAAAAGGGGCACTTCTCACAAATGGAATGATATTACACTTAACAGAGCACCATGATGTACAAAGAAAATTTTGGCCCAAAGTGCCTCCCACGTAGCAGGAAATAAATAATAATGAGAGTATTTTATTACGTAGCTAAGGTCGGCTTATAGGGACATAGGAAAGAAAAAATTGTCCCAGAATCTCAAACTTTTGAACTTTATCTCAAAATCTTGACATTTTAATTGAAAATTTGACATTTTATCCCAAAAGTTTGATTTTTTTTAAATCTCAAATTTTTTATTTGTTATCTCAGTATTTGACTTTTTATCTAAAAAGTTTTGCTTAAAAAGTCAAAATTTTACTTTAAAAGTCAACATCTTGACTATTAAAGGGTGTGAAGTGCAAAGAGAAACGTCTAATGCCGGTAATGTGACCTAGTTTCGAATGAGGTGTAACAGAAGGTTAGACACCACTATCGATCCCAGAAAATACACACAGCTAGCTACCTTCGGTAATTAGACACTAGTGTACAGTCAGTACATACAGCTGCAGTAAATACCCACAGCACAGTGTACAAACGATACAGCGATGGACATCTCAGGTCCAGCTAAAGGTAACAAGGTATCAAGTTTCATTACTGTCTGCATTTTGTAGCGACAAGCAGTAAACTTCACTTGCAAGCAACGAAAAGTTAACTTTTTCAGAGGGCGGCACACGGTTTGGGGGCAAGTCTTCAATGCCTTTAAAGTAAAGATTTTGACTTTAAAAGTTAATATTTGACCTTTTTTCTCAAACTTTTGACTTTTTATCTCAAAAGTGTGAACTTTTATCTAAAAAATTATGACTTTTTAAGTAATTTTTTTTACTTAATAGGTCCAAAAAAGTCAGAATTATGAGATAAAAAAGTCCAAATTTTCCTATGTCCGTAAGTAGAAGACGAACTTTCAGGGGTAGGATTGAGAAGGGTCGCTTAATTGGCTTCCTTCAACCTGAAAAGAGGGCTCATGTGATATTAACTGCTTTTAACTAGAACAAAAATTTCGAGGTCTCAAAGACGGGTGGGAACAATATAGTGTTTAGTTGTTATAAATAAAGACACGATGTTCTTGATTCATGAAGATTGATTGCCTGTTTATTTCTTACTCGTAAGTGCGTAGCACTGCCATCTTGGAGAGGGCGTACTTCAAGAATACATATCATAAATACATAAAGAATGTCATTACAATAACTGAACACAACATTTCCCCCTCCTTATAACTGAAGTGTAACCCCTGCAGTAGGGTCATATGATTTTTTTCTTCTTCAGAATTCATGTTTGTAAAAGAATACCACATGCATAAATCAACAACTTTAATAAACTTTAATAATAAACATATTAAACTTCAAACTGATCAAATCTCTTGACTACTTTAAACACTAAATTAGTCCATGACATAATCCCTCACCCAAGTGGGGGGTCTACGGTTCCTGATTGGCCGTTCCCTAATTGCCTCCCGTCCTCTGGGCCTCTCACATGGTTCTACTTGACCAGCCACAGGCAAGAGCCACTCTTCATTCCTGCCCTGGTTTGGGGCCCAACCTCCCATGTAGGGAACCAATCGCTCTACATTCCAGGTCTTGCCATCAGACAGAATGTAGGTGCTTTGACCAACTTTCTTGGTTATTTGTAAAGGATCAGAATAACTGCTTTTGCCCTTTGGAATATGTCCTGGTAAGTGGACTCGTACCCAGTCATGCACCTTAAATACTCTGTGCTTAACCCTCTTTCTCTTGTCAAAATATTGCTTGCTCTTAGTCTGCGCATGCTCTACACGCTCTCTAACTCTATCTGGGTCAGTCTGTGTAGGTACAGGGGTTGCTCCCACTATATCTAATTTGGTTCGCAGATGACGACCATGCAATGCCATCTTTGGGGATTCCCCCGTTGTAGCATGAGGGGTACTCCTGTAAATACATAGAAATTCTCGCACTGCTCTTTTCCTATTGGTGTTCTCTAGCCTAGCTGTTTGTAAGCAACCCTTAAACACCCTATTGAATCGCTCTACCGTACTATTCCCTTGAGGGTGGTAGATAGCGGACATTCTATGTACTATGTTCCTCGAACGCAAGAATTCTTTAAATTCATGAGAAGTAAATTGTACACCATGGTCCGTCACAATCTCTTTAGGGTAGCCTTCCCTACTGAACACAGTTAATAAAAACTCTATCACCGTGCTTGATGTGACAGTATCCGTAAATGCAACCTCTGGCCACTTAGACTTGTAGTCTATCAGGGTAATTGCAAATCTGCATCCTAATGGTGCAGTCTCATCGGGACCCACTATGTCCAACCCCAGTTTGTCCCAACTACATTCTGGTAATGGTACTGGCTGCATTGGAGCTACTCTTGTGCTCACCGACTTATCAGCCAAGTTGCATGTTGCACAATGCTTTACCACTGTGGTAACCTGGTTGTCCATGCCTGGCCACCAATATAGCTTCCTTATTCTCTGTTTTGTCCTTACCATACCCTGGTGTCCCTTATGGGCCATGCTAACTATGATACTTGTTAGTCCTGTAGGGACTACAACTTTTTCACCCCTGAATATGATATTGTCATGCACTGACAATTCATCATGCACACTGTAGTATGGCTTCACTTTATCATCTACTCCTGATTTACTCTGAGGCCATCCCTGCTGTATGTACCCTTTTATAGTTTGGCAAGCCTCGTCCCTATTCGTCTCACTTTGTAGCTGAGTATAGGTAACGCTACTCTCCTGTAATACTGTTTGACATACCGCAGCAATGTCGTCATCGTCATCATTGACTACGCCAATTGCTGGGTTATGTTCCACTGGCAACCGGGATAGGGCGTCTGCCACTTTATTTTCTATACCAGGTTTGTATTCCACTGTATAGTTGTAATGACAGAGGCGTGTAGCCCAGCGGGCAATCCGCATTGGCCTATGGCCCGTTCCACTAGTGGCTAACAATGTAGTCAATGCCCTATGATCTGTCCTTAGGACAAATGGTCTACCCCATAAGTATGTATGCCATTTTTCAATCGCCCATACACATGCCAAGGCCTCCCGTTCTCCCACTGAATATTTCTGTTCTGCCGCGGTTAGTTTACGGGATGCAAAACACACAGTGACCTCTTGCCCCCCTTGAATTTGTGTCATTACAGATCCAACACCATACCCACTAGCATCAGTTGTAACAATGGTCTCCCTATCCGGATCAAATAAGGCTAGCGCCGTACTATTGATGATTTCATGCTTCACTGCCTGAAATGCCACTTCGGCCTCCTTTGTCCATTCAAAGGCATCAGCTACCATTGTATCCCTAATGTACTGAACTCGTGTGGCAAAGTGACGAATAAATTTGGAGTAATACCCCACCAGCCCCAAGAAAGATTTCACTTGATCCCTATTTGTTGGGGTGGGTGCCTCGTTAATTGCTCTCACCAGGTCTGGGTTTGGGGATAGTCCCTTATGATCCACCACGTGACCCAAGATTTCAATAGACCCCACATTGAACTCACACTTAGAGTTCAGTTTCATCCCCACTGACCTGAGTTTGGTCAACACTGCATGCAATCTCTTATCATGCTCCCCCCTGTTTACACCATATACAATTATATCGTCAATGAAACATTGAACCCCTTTAATCCCCTGTAAAACAGAGCTCATTACACGTTGAAAACAGGTAGGAGCTGAGGCCAGGCCAAAGCAAACACGCTTATAACGATAAAGGCCTTCGTGTGTCACAAACGTTGTTAAGTAACGTGAACTCCCCTCTAACTCAAGCTGGTAGTAAGCCGACTTGATGTCTAATTTTGAGAAAAATTTGGCATTCCTAAGCTCAGACAGGAGCTCATCAATATTCGGTAGGGGGTATTTTTCAATCACTACCGCTTCGTTAACTTTTCGCAAATCAACACAAATACGGATCCCCCCATCCTTTTTCCATGCTACTACAGTACTACTGGGGATACCCACTCGGATGCCTCCTGAACTGGTTCAATGACCCCCTCGTCTGTCAGACGCTTCAGCTCACTCGCAACTTTACCCCTGACTGCAAATGGTATGCGTCGTAGTTGCTGTTGTACTGGCTTGAAGCCAGGCTGAAGTTTTATTTTGTGGGCATAGCCTTTGATTCGCCCCACACCCTCAGAAAATAAATCCTGAAATTGCCCTGTAATGGCACTTGAATCATGTGTGTAACTGTTAGCATCATTATTGCTGACTGTACCATCCTTCAGTCTAAGTGTGGGCCTATGTCTAGTAGTTTTACCATGACTAATACCTGTGTTATTATCACTACTAGTGTCAGGGCAAGTGTTAGGCTTATAACCCTTGCTACCCCTCATTACACCGGGCGCACTAGGCATAGGTGTAGGCACAACATCACTCGTACCCACCTGTAGGCATGATAATGATTTGCCATCCAACTGTAAGCCTAGTCCTTGGATGACATCTTTACCAATAAGGGAAATCCCCACCTCAACAACATAAATGTTGGCATGCATGCTCTTTCCTTTATAGCCTACTTTGGCCGTAAAACAACCTAAAGTTTGAATAACAGTGTTGTTGTAGGAAACAAGTTTCTTGTTTATTGGACCGAGGGATTCCCGCAAAAAATACTTATCAAACCTTCTTGCATTCATGAGGGTAATATCACTGCCTGTGTCCACCACAAACCTCAGACTGATGCTGTTGATTTCCAGGTCACAGACGATGCTCGATTTCGCGGAACCGGCTTCAACCGCTGGTCCTGTAACGTTAGAAATTCCCAACACCTGTACACTATCTGCTCCTTCATCGGTAGTACTAGGATTATGTAGCGTACTGCTCTGTGTAGAATCCACCTTTCGAACACTCGCATTATTGTTGTTTTGTAAACAAACCCTCGCGAAGTGTCCTGTTTTACCACACGCGTCGCACTTAGCATTCTTTGCTCTGCATAGATGTGACTTGGCTAAATGTTGTTTCGATCCACAACGATAACAACACTGGCGCCCTCTGTTATCTGGAGTGTTCTGGTTTGTAAAACTAGAATTTCCCCGAGACTTTGTGAACTGCGACTGCGAGTTTCTAGCATCCCCTGATCTATGGTTGGAACGGTCAGAGTTCTTGCCCCTCGTAAACTTGACATTTGCGCACGTCGCTTCTTCAGGCATTTTCCCAGATATGGAACGGGAGTCTCTTACTGCTTGTTCCACCTGTCGGGCGGTTTCTATCGCTTTGGGTAACTTCAAATCCGTTTCCAAGAGTAGTCGTTCTCGTATACGTGTCGAGTTCGTTTTTTCGACGAGTTGATCCCGCAACATCTCGTCCAGGAAGGTTCCGAAATTACAAGTCGAAGACAACTCGCGTAATGCAGACATGTACGTGTCTACCGGCTCACCTGTTAGTTGTGCTCGCTTTCTGAAACGGTAGCGGGCTGCCACGACGTTTACTGTTGGTTCAAATCGTTTGTCCAAAACTCGGATAGTCCGATCGTAAACATCCTCGCCTTCTACAACGGGAAGGTCTGGCAATGTGTAGAAAATTCGCTGTCCTTCTAGTCCAAGCGAATGAAGCAGTATCGCCTGCTTTCGTCCGGCGGATGACGTATCCGTACCTGCCGCTAGCATGTAATTACTGAACATGCGCTTCCATTGCGGCCACAGTGTAGGCGGCTCTCCAGGGCTTGATAGAAAAACGGGCGGAGGGAGTAGTCCCGAGGTAGCCATGATTGTAAAAACACGTCCAAGTTGTAAAATTTTCTCCTCGTCGCCAAATATAGTGTTTAGTTGTTATAAATAAAGACACGATGTTCTTGATTCATGAAGATTGATTGCCTGTTTATTTCTTACTCGTAAGTGCGTAGCACTGCCATCTTGGAGAGGGCGTACTTCAAGAATACATATCATAAATACATAAAGAATGTCATTACAATAACTGAACACAACAAGCGATAATCCCATCGCTCTCACCAGCCCCTGGCTAATCCCTGGCTATCCCCTCCTGCTGCCCCTAGAAAAAAATGGTGTTTGCTCCCGTGCTGTATCAAACACTTTTGACAGGACTACAGACTCAGTGGAAACCATTTGATAAATGCACTGCGGAACCACCTGAGAAAAGAAATTGTTCACGAGTGACGTAAAGTCTTTATTA
Organism: Apostichopus japonicus; assembly: GCF_037975245.1. Taxonomy (NCBI): domain Eukaryota; kingdom Metazoa; phylum Echinodermata; class Holothuroidea; order Aspidochirotida; family Stichopodidae; genus Apostichopus; species Apostichopus japonicus. The sequence continues at coordinate 5,608,773 of NC_092568.1, forward strand.
ATGATAAACCGCAACTATAGTTTACTAAGTGAGCAAACAAAGAGGACAGAAATTGCATTCATCATGGTGAGCTTGTTTGAAACTTTTCAAAGGATTCCCTACTAACTACGGTCCCAAACCACTTCCGCATTCTTGACTAACGAACACGCAAGAACAGGAGAGTCAATGGGCTAATACAGCTACATGACATCCTCCCTCACGCGAATTTACGCGTAGTGTTTGTCATAATAATAATATAAGTCTTCTTTAAGGGTTTAAATTATTTCCCTCTCCACCAAAATGTGCACCATAGTTGTTTCGAGTTGTCGATTTTCTGCGATGTAGTACGTTGTATGAGTTGAGAATACATCGATAGTTCTTTCCACATAAATGTCAGAAAAGAGGGTAGTGTTGAAGTGAAAAGAACAGCGCTTACTATAAAAGGGGTTTGGGTCAAAGGGTAAATCTTCCAGCAGCCATGTTTGGTCTAAAAACGGATACAGAAACCTTAGCGAACACTAATGAATAACTAATTGAGGTAATCCTTTGCTGTATATCTATATTCGACGTGTGCAACAGATGATCATTATTTTAATTTGGTTTTGATGTTTAATAGTTTCAATCTGTTTTACCAGATATCAGTAACAAGGCGATATCCACCGTTGTAATTTGAATCGTTGACATAGGGCAGCGTCTAAGCTGCTTAGTTCAACAGCTGTACTGTGAACCTGTAGGTTATCCTATGCGAACTATTGCAGTTTAGGCCTAGCCTAACCTGTCATACAGGAAACAGGCTACATAACACAACTGTACTGATCTTTACTAAGTTAGTACTAGTAGTACTATACTAGTAATGGTATTAGTAATAGGTACTACCTAGCAAGGGATCGGTGATTTTCTTTAAGCCTAGCGGAATACAATAAGATGATGCTTATTTGGGAGTACTAACAGTAGAGTAAACTGCAACTTGTGAATGTGAGATGCCCTCTTATAAAAATACAGGCATCATTCATGGTCATCATTCATGGTCACTGTGCCGTGTGTAAGCTTGCACGGTTTCGTGAAAACTTACAACCGGTTTTTCTCTAGCAAAAAACCGAATCTGGCTCATAAACCGGTTTTTTTTCCCCTCCTGAATTGCATTGAAAACATCCAAATCTCGATCGCTAAGATGCGTATTTTTGAAGCTTTATCAACAGCGGGTTCAAGTCTGTTCGTTCGCAGTAAATTGTTAAAAATAAGAATAATA